>NC_034596.1:618778-670924 GCF_900095145.1 Mus pahari | reverse complement strand
TTTTCTTTATTGTTTCTACTTCCCTTTTTAGGTCTTGGATGGTTTTGTTCAGTTCCACCACCTGTTTGGTTGTTTTCCTGTAATTCTTTAAGGGACTTTAGTGTTTCCTCTTTAAGGACTTCTACCTGTTTAGCCGTGTTCTCCTGTATTTCTTTAAGTGAGTTATTAATGCCTTTCTTAACGTCCTCTACCAGCATCATGAGATATGATTTTAAGTCCGAATCTTGCTTTTCGGATGTGTTGGGATATCCAGGACTGACTGAGGTGGGAGTGCTGGGTTCTGATGATGGTGAGTGGTCTTGTTTTCTGTTAGTAAGATTCTTATGTTTGCCTTTCGCCATCTGGTAATCTCTGGCATTAGCTTTTATAGTTGTCTCTGGTTGGAGCTTGTTCCTCCTGTGATTCTGTGAGCCTCTGTCAGCACTCCTGGGAGTCCAGCTCTCTCCTGAGTCTCAGTGGTCAGAGTACTCTCTGCAGGCAAGCTCTCCTCTTGTAGGGAAGGTGCACAGAGGTCTGGCACTCAAACCTGCCTCCTGGCTGAAGATGAAGGCCCAAAATAGTGCCTGTCCCAGCAGATGTGTTGCCTCTTCAGTCTGTGCGCTCACCTGTGCAGACTGGTCTCCGAGGGACCTGGAACACAAGATGGTTCCCTCACCTGCTCTGGTGGTCAGAGCCCTCCCAGGCGGCCACCTCTCCTCTGGCGGGGAAGGTTCCTGGATGTCTGGAGCCCAAAACGGGGCTTGTCCCAGAAGCTGTGTCACTTATGTCACTTCAAGATTCATATTAATCCATGAAAGGTAGATCGGAAGGTGCTTCTTCATCAACACTGCCCTCTTACCTTCTCCTGGATTCAGCCTGTGGCCCTGCCCTCCCAAAAATCCTCCTCATGTTCGCAGTGCTCCACTGCAGAGATCAGAAGGAGCGGCAAGGGACTCTTTCCTCTCTTCTTTACACAACAGCCCACAGGAGCCACTTCAGGGGTCAGCCCTGCCTGTTCCCCAGCAGCCCCATCCCCCTTTCAGTATCTGAGCAAGCCCTAGACTCTCTTCTGTACAGGGGGAGTTTTCCATATGTTCAGCCCATCATCATCACCATCATCATCATCACAATCATCATCAATATCAAATAATTGGAGCTCACAGGCCATTACTTCTACCTTCCACCCTTTGAAAATGTAATCATGCTTTTATTTCATGGCTTCCGTCTTTGTTTAAGTCACATGATCAGGATAGCATTCAGGCTCTAAACAACTTGTTAAATATTCACCCATGAGGTGGGTATTCTATGTATGAATCAGCAGCACTAATCAGTGAGTAATACTGGACCTTAGGTTTTATGTCCTAACACGCTAAGAAACCCTTGAGTTGAACGAGTGGTGAAGCAAACCTCCTTTCCCTAAGCCCAGTTAGAACTCTTTTTTCATAACACATGACAGACTTCAGCTAGTGAATAACAGAAGGTAAGTGGCTCAAAGATGGATTCCAAGAGCGTTAGTCCATCCTATCCCATATCAGGTCAGTCTGATGGTTGAAGAGACCCCAGTGAGTGCTGAGGTATTAAGAGGGATGCTGGCCCACCTGCTCTGTGCATTGCAGTATCTGCAGCAGGAAGCTTTCCCCTCATCAGCATCCTGACCCTGAGGACTTTAGGGAACCACAGCAGCTGTTTTTCCCAACCCTGTAGCCTTTTCTAATTAAATTCACCCTCCCCTCAGGAAGCACAGTATGTCACTAAAAATATCAGGGACTCTAGTGACCTGCCTTCTAATCATGGTTTGACCACTGATGAGTTGTGCAAGCCTCAGGCCATTTCCTGTATCCTCCAAGCCTGTCTTCCCCTGTAAAGGTTCAGTGATTCTTGATTCACCTAGTTCTAGAGAAGGCTAAAGTGGACAGGGAGAAGAATAGCTAACAAGTGTCAGTTCAGTAATCAGAGAGATGGGCCCAGAAGCAAACCTCCACATTTCTTCACACCTCAGCTTCTTTGCACCAGAAGCAATTTTTATCATGGCCATATTCCAGAACAACACAATTTAAGGAGAGAGAGGGGGGGGAGGGAGGAGGAGGGGGGAGGAGGGGGGAGGGAGGAGAGAAAGAACAAGAATGAGAGAGTTAGAGAGAGAGATGAGAGACATTGAGATTGATTCAGAGGATAGCCACAGACTACTTTACTTTTATACAATTTAGCAAATGATTAAAGATCTACCCTATAGTGTTTTATACAAACCAAAAGCCCAGTGCAGTCAGTTGATTCTAGGGAATTGTCCAAATTAATTGACTTCTTTTGGGATATGTGATACCAGGGATTATTTCTCTAAGGAAGCTGTGGGTAGCCTGGATCTTTATGTTTTCTTTACTTTTCTACATTAACAAAGTTAAGACCGAATATTTCCAGCCTGTCTCTGACTCCCTCCCATCATCTGGCTTTGTTTGTTGGGATTTTTCATTCCCATAAGCAAACGTAAAATTCATCTTTATCATGAAAATTAATTTTGAAAATCTGCAGTCAAGAGAGCATGTGTTTAGAGTGCAGAGTGTCCCCTGTGTCACAGCCCTAGACTGAGTCACCCTGCCCTACACTCTTTGGAAAAGAGTTTCCAGGTAGTTACTGTGACATCCTCTTCTTCACACACAATACTGGAGCTGGGAGACTTGGACAATAAATAAGCACATTATTATTCCCTAGCATATTACAGGGGGAGTTATGGACAGTATAGAAACACGTACATTAAAATAAAACAAAAAGAAGAACTACACAGGAATCAAAAGGACAGACTAAGGGTGAGATCCTTGCTGTGAAGTTCTCAACTGTTTCTTTTCATCATCGTGCACTTAATTTCTATGTGAAAGGTTTCACTGTGTGAAACAACTGTTTCAGAATCAATATTGTATATCAGTGATTGAATCAGTGAATATTGATTGCATCCACTTGTTCTTGTCCCTTTGTCTTGTGTGCATTTTACAATACAATAAACTCTAGAACTGGCTTTCCAGTTCCCTGTGGCTCAGGCCCAGTGTTTGATGAATAACTTATCTTTGTCCTGCACTAGATCAACACAATGAGCATAAAATGTGTTTAAATAATGTTTGCCTGCCACTGCTCGGACACTTAGCTGGGCCAGGTAGAAGCTGCAGGTTTATACTACTGTGTGATACCATCTTGAGTTGTTTTTTATGATGTATAACCTGTTGCAACAAACTGAATTAAAATACAACCATCTAATCATTGTGTGACGGCCTTATTCCCATTCTCATTAGCCTTCAGCAGCCGATGGCCATACTGGGTGAGATGGCAGGTCTGCTTGGGGCTTCGCGCCCTGTGTGCCTTGGCCCTAAGACAAGGTCCTGTGCTCTTGTCCTTTCAGTGCACTCGGAGGCTCCTCTGCTCTTCATATCCCTGCTTTCCCCGGAGGAGGATGTCTCATTGATTATGTTCCTCAAGTGTGCCACCTGCTCACCAACAAGGTAAAAGCAAGTCCCTGACCCCTGCCTACAGAGAGCCCCCGCCTCCGGTACCCCGAAACAGCTGTCAGCTCATGGTTTGTGTGCCAGCCACCTCTCCCTTGCCTACTCTGAAGGACAGACAGTTCGTGTTTCTCCTTCTCTGTTGTCTTCTTCCTCCCCCTTTTCTGATGACCCAACCTCCACTGCTTGTCTTATATTCATCCCTTCCCTTCACACATGGTGACTTAATTATCACTTAAAGGTTCCCATATCCCCTACATGCATTTGGATGCTTCTTGTGCATTCTTACGGTTTTACATTTGTGAACCCCCTTCTCCCAGTCATCTGGTGTATACATGTGTCTGCAGCCAGCTCATGTCAAGATAATTCTTTAAAAAGCCTTCAGTTCTCTCTGCTTTCTTATCTCACCCATTAATTGTCTGTCCTTCATTCTTATCGTGCCTGGGAGCAGTTGATCAGAGTTTTTGCTCCTCTGGGGTGAGCACTCTGGGCCAGCTGGCCTTCTACCTGCTGTATCAGACGGTCTAAAGCTTTCCCTTAGCTGTATTTGTGAACATGTAGCTGAGTTTGGTGGTCAACTATTTCCCAAAAGTATGAAAATATACTTGTCAATGTCTAGCCATGATATTTAGCTGAAAACTAGAGATCTTAACACACTAGTCACCCTCCCACATGGACTGTGACTCAATTGGTTTAATTGCCAAAGTGCTGTTTTCTTTGCTCCTGTTGACGCGTTCATATTGGCTGGGAAAATAGATCTTTTGTTTATCTCTCTCATTCAAAAGATAGCTCATCTCTATATAGGACATATTTTTAAAGAACAATAATATTTCAGAGGCTTTAGTATTATTTCTTAAATGTCAGGGAAACTGAAATCTGGCAAGACTACAGTGTGTGGGACTGGCCCAGATTCTGGGGTACTTAGCTCCTTGGGGTGGTAGCTTCTGCTCAGACGACCCCCCCCCCATTCGCTGCTCCCCTCTAAGCCAGAATGGAGAGCAGGATTCTTATTTACATTCCGGGGCTTTGCAGTGCCTTCAAAGCTGTGTCCCAGAATTCTGGAGAAAGATGTAAATTATGTCTTCCAGAACTGAGAAGAAACGCCTTTTTAAAGTTCCCCAATTGAGATTAATTTCTAGTCATACATTTTCCTCAAAAAAAAAAAAGTATGGTTTTCTCAGAAATGTAAGAATCAGTCTGTTTTCCTTATCTGCGTCCCTTTCATTAATTTTACTTGTCTTTAAAATTGTGTTCCTCTGTTTATTCTAAACGAGGACAGCATGGGCTGATTTTAGGAGCAGTTTCTTCAAATGAATTTCCATAATTACATCGGAATCTATCTTTATAGCCAGTTTTGTTGTGGGTTTCTGTTAAAATGCTTTTCTGTTTTTAAAATCAAGTACACAGAACTGTTTTCATCCCTTTTTTAAACAAAGCCACTTAAGCAAACTTATCATCTGTTTTTCTTTTCTGAAAATAACATCTGATCCTGCATTAAGCCTGCAAAGTAAGCACTGTTTCTGTAAATTGACATAAACCGCTATTATATAAATAGAATTGTTTTACTTCTTGAAGGTAGAGCCTGGCTATCAGGACCACTGTGTCAAGGAGATGCCAAGAACTTTATCTTGAGCCCTCCTTAGTCCTGGGAACACAGTGTGGCTGCAGCCAATCTAAACAGTTTTGGGGGTCTCTCTCATTCTTTCTCTCAGCTACAGTGAGACCATTGTAAAGCATATGTTTTTATTGTATAAATAAAACTATTGTATAAATAACTAACTTTCAGCTACCTAGCATAATGATTTAACATTTTTTGTAGAAACTGTCATTTTCTGCTAACAAGGATATACAAAAACGTAAAATAAATCACCCATTGTAATACTTCTCATTCTGAATATTAAGATTTTTGAAAGAATAAAGTATTATCTTACCCTTTTAATTTTATCTTACCTTTTCACTAGGAGTTCAAGATAACCAAAAAGCCCCACTTAATGACATTTCTTTATAAAGAATGTCTGCTGATAAATGCAAAAGAAATAATAGAACTTTTTTATTTTTTAGATCGACATTTTTAACCCCAAATGAAATAAGTCAGACAAAAATATTTCAGCTAATACTGAAATGGTTGATGAGGACCAAGTCTTCACATACTTCAAGAGATATGCCTGACTGGGGCTGGAGAGCTGCCTCAGTAGTTAAGAGCATTGACTGCTCTTCCAGAGGGGCTAGGTTCAAATCCCAGCACCCACGTGACAGTGCACAGCTGTCTATACGTCAGATTCCAGTGGACGTATGTCACACAGACATACATGCAGGCAAAACACCTAATGCACATAAAAATAAATTTAAAAATTTTTTTTGCATTTATCAGCAGACATTCTTTATAAAGAAATGTCATTAAGTGAGGCTTTTTTGATGCATTTGTAGATTGATCCTCCTGAGAAGTAGGGTGTGTATGTATGTGTGTTCTATGGCATTTTCTCACTGTGACAAGGGAGAGCATCCCTTTACAATGGAGTTGTTTAACCAAATAATGAAGTCCAGTATTACCTAGGAAGACTTTTTGCCAAAAACCATTAATATAATCTAACCATATCATACTGTTAGCTCTAACTTCTTATTTATTTATTTATTTATTTATTTTAGTTTTTTTAGTTTTTCGAGACAGGGTTTCTCTGTGTAGCCCTGTCTGTCCTGGAACTCACTCTGTAGACCAGGCTGGCCTGGAACTCAGAAATCCGCCTGCCTCTGCCTCCTGAGTGCTGGGATTAAAGGTGTGCGCCACCATACCCAGCTAGCTCTAACTTCCAATGTATAAGAAAACACAGAGGGTGAAGGAGACAGACAACTGAGATAGTCTATAAAAAAAAGTTAACCCAATCTCTGAAAAGGCAATGCTATTTATGCATGCTAGTATGGACAGACAGATAAGTGCCAGTGTATGTCATACATGGGACATACATGCTGTTATTATGTGATTAAAAGATTTTTAAAATATAAACAAATTACATTTCCAATTCTGGGTTAAAAAGTGTTTTGAAAACAAGGCTTTGGAGGCGATGAAGAAGAGCTGATGTAGACAGGGTA
Organism: Mus pahari; assembly: GCF_900095145.1. Classification (NCBI taxonomy): domain Eukaryota; kingdom Metazoa; phylum Chordata; class Mammalia; order Rodentia; family Muridae; genus Mus; species Mus pahari. Next base: position 664,373 of record NC_034596.1, on the reverse strand, counting down.
GCTGATGACATCAGAATGCTCACTGAACCTGCTGATATGACAACTATATTTGTGGCTTTCTATGGAGAATGTAGAATTTTTTTTTTTGAGTTGCATACTAAATGAAGAATTTGGGGTGAACCATCAGGATGTCTCTAATTTCCTTTGAAATGTTTCAGCAAGATTGATTGACAGATTGATAGGTAGGTAGGTAGACAGCTGGATGATGCAGCTAGGCAAAATACTCACCATTGTTGAATATAGGGTGGGAATACAGGTGTTCGTTTTCCTGTTCCTACTGCTTTTTTGAGCCTTTCCAGTTTTTCATAGTAGAGCATTTTCAGTCTTTCTGTACTAATTCCCAGCATGGGTTCACATTCCAGGTACAGTATGTGATTCAAGGCTATCACAAAAGAAGAGAGTACATCGCGGCTTTCCTCAGCCACTTTGGCACGTAAGTTCTGCCTTATGTGTTGGCTCTCATGTGGGATGCTGTCTCTCTTCCACTCTGACTGTGGTGCTTACCCTAGAGATTCCAGGATGGCTTAGCTCTTAGCATTCATTGCAGCACTGTGTGCCCCTGACCACAGCCACCATGCTAGTGTTCTTTGTAGCCACCATGGGCATAGAGTCCACTTCTAGTGGAGCTTGAGGCTGATTCTGCACTTTCACCTCCAATACCTTCTAATTGCCAGGACTTTTATTTTCTTTCTCCTCTTTCTTTCTTTCTTTCTTTCTTTCTTTCTTTCTTTCTTTCTTTCTTTCTTTCTTTCTTCCTTCCTTCCTTCCTTCCTTCCTTCCTTCCTTCCTTCCTTCTTTCCTTTCTTCCTTTTTTTCTTTCTTTTTTTTTGGCTATGCTTTTTTCAAATTAATTTTTAGGTTAGCATATAAGTAATGGGTTTCATTATTCATTTTCCATGCACACATGTCCCTCTCCTTTGTTCTGAGCACCCTCCCCATACCCTGTCTCTCCTTGCTGTTCCTGGTTCTCTCCCACCCCTCCCCAGTAACCTCCTTCTCCCTTTCATGTCACATGTATCCCATTACTCAATTCTTCCTCAGACTCTCCTCGCTTCTCCTGCTCCTCTGTCTGCTTTCATGACATACATATACACATTTAAATGTAGATTCCACAGATGTGAGAAAATATGTGCCATTTGTCTTTTTTGAGTCTGCTTTATTTGACTTAATGTAATGATTTCCAGTTCCATCCATTTTCCTACAGGTGCCAGGTTTTCGTTCTCCTTAATGGATAAATGAAATCCCATGGTTGTGATCTACATTTTGGTTGTCCATTCAACTGATGATGGATATGGGGTACTTTATAAATAAATTTATTGTAGGTAGCCCTGAAACCTGGAAAGTTAGTGACCCAGTGAAGTCCCATGTGTAAAAGTCCCAGTAAAGAGGGGACAGCAAGGCAGACATCACATTTCCCCAGGACCTAGGGATCCTGACAGGACTTCTACCAGCAATCCTCACAGATGGGGAATGAGACCTAACATTATACATAATAGTGGTAGTAAATATTAGTACTCTAAACTTTGAGTAGATTACCTTGGCCATCTATGCCTAAAATGAAGACACTAACACAATGACCGACAAAATAGAATGTACACACCATGAGCTACACGCATCCATTGGGGCAGAAGAAAAGTAGGAAAAATGAATTTACATGTGTTTTTAATGTTATTCTCTTTTAATAAACACTTTGTATATTTTATTATGCACATATAATAATATAGTAGTTACTAAAGTACAAGTGATTACCACTGTATTACCATATTATGTGTTTAGGCACAGAAGGCCTTAGATTTTGGTTTTGCCTATGAGAAAGTGGATTAAAGAGTTCAGACCTTACTGTTACCGTATTTGGTTAATTATACATTCATAAGGCAAAATTGTTGGCTTAAATCAGTTCTGAGTGATAAACACACCATCCTTGAGGAGAACACCTGATCTGGATGTTTCCTGAAATGTCCCAGTATTCAATTGGGAACCATCAATATCATTGACCAGTCAGGAGGAGACATCTCTCAGGCTTCAGGGACTCGATTGTGTGAATGAGTATTTTCTGTTCACCAGTTCATGGACAATATTGTCACACTTCGGTGACAACATCCTTTAGGCACTCTGATCTTGTCAGGAATTGATGAGGTGAGCCCACCAGGTTCTGCCAGCCCCCTCAGCAAGTGAGGAGCTGTTATGCATTGGCACCCCCAACAGGACTCCCACTGCTCCTGCTGCTTTGTTGGGAAGATAGAAGCCAAGGTACCAAGGCAAGACTTCATTGTACAGTCTCAGTCATACTGTCAGTATCATTCTTGTTTAGTTCCTGGGTAAAGTGAGACTTGAACTCACTGTCCAAGTAGTCAGGTGACATATGGTATGGGAATGTCTGTGACCTGGCTTTGTTTTGTTCTGAGACAGGGTCTATCTTTGTAGCCCAGCTGTTGAACTAGCGATGCAGACCAGGCTGGCCTCAAACTCATAGAGATACAGAGGTCCACCTGCCTCTGCCTCGCAAATACTGGAATAAAAGGCGTGTGACATCATGCCCATAACTGATGACTAATGTTTCCATTTCATGATTTATCTTGGTCAGTTTTTCACAGTCCTATTAAAAGCTTTACCAACATCATAATTTCCTGCTAGATGAGGAAGCTAAGTGTCCAAAGGTTAAGAGATTGAAGTGAGGTCGTAAACAGTAGCAAGTGGCAGGGCTGCAACATGATCCTTAGTGTTGTCATTCCAAAACCTAGATCCTCGCAATGTTTCTGTGTCTTAAGTCTGTGTTCGTTTGCCTTTTAAATAGAGTCTTAACTTCCATTGCCTTTAAACCTTATTTTTATGAGGGTTTATATGTGTGTTTTCTTACTTAGAGGTGTCGTGGAATATGATGCAGAAGGCTTCACAAAACTTACTCTGCTGCTGATGTGGAAAGACTTTTGTTTTCTTGTACACAGTGAGTATACTTTTGCTGTGCACATACACTTAGGAATGTAATAATCAGTGTGAGAACCTTTGGTGCTTTGACATGGTCCGTTTTATTTTACCATGTATATATTTATATTGAGGTCATATTTTCTCCAAACCATTGTTTCTTATCCTTTAATGTGATGTTGCCCCACAGAAGACATCTGACAAGACATTTCTTACTGTCACAGTGGATAATGGGTCCAGTGATCAGCTAACAGTCCTAATGTCCTTCTGTCCCAGGACAGCCGCTCACAACAGAAAATACAAAATGTCACTATTGCCAAGATACAGTGACCCTGCCCTAGACATATTTCTGTTTCAAAATATGTATGTGGTGTCAAGTCTCTATATTTTCAGGATTGCTGAGAGCAGACTCACTTTGGTCTTCTGGTCACCAGTAAGTGACCCAGAACATAGGAGGCAGTGTTCTGCGCTTCCCCAGTAGCCTGTGGTGGTTTTCCACATTGTAGTCATATGTAAATGGTTGTTATATAATCAATCAGTAGTGGGTCAGTAATCACTGGTCCATCTCTCTTGTGGGTGGTTTAGATCGTAGTGCTTTGCTGAAGAGGATCCAGTGACCTGGGGCATCAGGTGTAAGCTGCAGGCCAACTAAACCCTACATTCCTTGGCAAGTTGGTGTATAATGTTTTTGCTTAAGTCAACAGCCAAGGAGTTCCAGCTTTTCCAGCTTGAGCTAGAACAAAAGCAGGGGACCAAGCTGGCTTCTTGCAGAGGCACAACTTCCTTACATCTCACTAATCCATATTAAGAAGGGATACTTTGGCCCTAAATAGATGGTGTCAAACAATGTATAGATATTGACTCTGGAGTGTTTTCTTCCCGAGCAGGCTTGGGTTTCTCATTGTAATTTTAGATTAAAATAGTTTCAAATTCTTTTTTTTTTTTTTTGAAACTTGATTTCCTACCAGCAAATGATAAGAGATGAAGCCCCTAAATGCCCACAAGATGGGAAAAAAGGCTCCCTTGGAACCTGATACTGGCATACCTCACAGAGCCTGTGGAGAGCTGGTTGTGCGTTTGAGGATGGATCTTCTTCTTTCTCAGTGTTATTCCCAGATTGTACGGTGTTCCATATTGTGCTCTTGCTTGGTAGCACATTCTGCATTGGGGTATTTTTTCCAACATTAAATCTGGAAAAGGCATTTCGTATTAGTTATGTGTGCAGATAAACAGTTTGAGAGAGCTGCAGCTTGGGCCTGCCTCCAGCTCCACCTTGTTCAGATCACTGGGTCAGGCTGCTTCTGCTTCAGTTTGCTCAAACGTGCGTGGTGGATGTAAGGCTGATGTGAGGCTTCCTGCAAACACTGCCATATGGCATTTAGCTCACAGTTAAAAGGGAAGCCTCAAAATTACTACTTTCCTCACCTGATACCCAGGTCCCAATTGCAAGATCAGATGACCTCTCGGGACTTGAAATCATTGCCTGATGTGATTATCTAGCCTAACTCATCCACTTTCCTCCAATGGCCATGGTTGTGGTGGTCATCAGGTGCTGCCAGAATGGCTGTGGATAACCCAGTAGTAAACTGAATGAATTCTTCAAGCAGCTCCTTCATCTTGAAGTAGCCTGACAGCACAGATATTTTTCTTGAAATTTACTTCTATTTCCTAGTCATGTTTTTTTTTTTCAGTCCAACCATATCAGGCATAAAAGGAAAATAATCTTCTTCACATCCCTTAATCCTAGTCTTTTTTTCCAGCATGTAACTCAAATTGGCATGTATTAGTCTACTTCCTGTTACTATAACAATATACCCAAGGACAGTTACTTTATAAAAAGAGCGGTTTGTATAGCTCATAGCATTAGAAGTCCAGAGTCTTATATTGTATTCCAGGCCCCTTGGCTGGATTACAGTATGGCAGCAAAAGGAACCTGCTGCATACAGAATGTCCAATGTATGTGTGTCTTAGCTTCATAACAAGTCATTCCCATGAGAATAGCACTAATCTTTCCCAACATGTACTCCAGTGCTCTAACCACTTTCCCGTAGGCCTGCCCTCAAAGATTCTACAGCCTGATAGCACTGCACTGGGAACCAGCGCCCAGCCCAAGAGTCCTAGAGGGGCAAACCATACCATGTTACTGAGGAAGTCATTGCTTGCACTGATATTTGGGATAAAAGAGCCCTTACATCATGGCTCCTGCCAATCCTTTGTCAGTACCTTCAGTAGTCTCAGTAAGTGCTACTGCATAATATCATCTCCCTGGCATTGTGTGTCCAGCATTTCTCATGACTCCTTTCCACCAAGTTGTACATCAAAATTGTAACCCCATCATATTTTAATGTAGCTGTGAACTGCCTTCTTCAGAAACAGACTCCTCAGGCACTCCTTAGAATGACTACCTTAAAACCTGGGGTTTCATTTGCTTTTTCACAAATGTTTTCACAAACTGTCACCCCTTTCCTCCCCAGGCTGTTCACTCCCGTGTCCCTTAGTGTCACTGCCTACATACTGTTGGCTCTACTGGAAGATGAAGGCTGTAAATCAAGGGCCTTTGATGCTATTTCCTGCCCCTTCCCTAAATCACAGTTTGCCTTTAAACATATCATTCCTATCCATTGCCTTGTTCTTATCTAAGACTTAGGACTTGCTGCAGCACACTGGAGTGTGGTTAGATAATGTGTTTTCCTCAGCTACACAGTTATGCATCTGACACTTACCTTCCTTTGGAAGCATCTGCTCGCTTGGTTCCAACGCCCAGGGGACCATTTGTTCCTCTTTATTTTTTTCCCCTGTTATAAAGATGGGAGGTGAATATGGGGTGGCAGGGACTTGACAAAGAACACTGCAGTAAATTATTCTGGGATCTCAACATGTGAAAGAGGAGGAAGGAAGCGCCTGGAGATAGAGCCAGATAGAGTTGGTCTCCGTGGGCGGCTCCACAATGTCATGGAGGTTGAAGACCTAGCAGGACATGAAGTAGCTTCTCTGACTCCCTCTGCGTTCTCACATTCTCCTAGTTCATCAAGCCAGTGTCAGCAGGGCGGCTTCTGTGCTCAGTGAGCCTGGGGACACCACAGGAAAGGCACCCTCTCCTGAGCCATATGGTGCTGGCCTCAGACTGTTTGGATGTACAGAAGCAAGAATGCCTTAAGAAGAGATGCTATCCACATTCTGGGCTCCCCAGGCAACGCCGCAGCACCCTGGCATTCTCATACTTCTGAATATGGCTGTACAGCCTTCCCAGCTGCTCACTCCTTCCTCTCTTTGTCCTTGATCTGTATCTGGAGTCATAACCACAGCAGGAGAACCATGCTCTCTCCTCCCAGAAATTGTTAGAGAGGTTTCCTGGCCACTATTTGAGAAGTACTTACAGTGGTGGGGCAGGTCTATCCATGTCTGCCAAGTTATCCTTACCTCTGGTAGTGGATGGAACCCACAAGGCAGCGGCAGTTCAGAATGCTGGTGGTCAGAGAGCTTATAGCAGGGTATGGCAATGACACAGAGCACAGCATCTGGGGAAGCCACCTCCCTTATCTATGGGCCCCAGGCAGCAGCAAGCACCAGCACGTGGCTCATAGTGGCTGAGCTGAGATCCGGACTTGGAGGGGAGTGGGCGGAAGCTATGACTGACAAGCTGTCTTTCCCAGTGTCTGTAAATCACGGCAGAGCTGGCCTGGGCAGTGTGCTCTGTATCCCGAGGAAATGTCTGTCAGCTGCAGTCTTTCTGTCCATTTTTCTCTTGTCTTTCTCCATAGCCTATAAGGTCAACTGTGTGCATTTTCTGTATGTTCAATACTCTGGTTAGGTGTGGGTGGGTGGATGTGCATCCCTCAGGCTTGGTCTCCAGGCATCTCATAGTAGTATAGCACAGGGTAGACAACTGCAGCCTGCAGGCTTCAGCCTGTTTTGATGTAGTACCCAGGCCAAGAAGAATGTCCCAGGTTTTTACAAGGTTGTTAAGAAGAAGCAAAGGAAGAGAGAAGGGAAAGTATACACAGTGGAGGAGGTACATGGTCTACATGGCCTAAAAGCTGTCATTTCTCCCTTTGCAGAGAACACATGTCAGCCCCAGCCTCTCTGATAGAACCAAACAAAGGTGAAATACAGCTGTATGCTGCTCTAACACAGTGATTTCTGACTCGCCTGTTATATGTCAGTGATGTAGAAAATAAAGTAATGCTCACAAGCATTACTGGGACCAGAACTGTGATGGCAGAGTCAAGTCTTCAGTAGCAGTATTTCAGTATAATAGAAAGGTCTCTCCTGGAGGTGACATGGGAAAGGAGGTATGCAGAAGGCCTCAGCGGCTGGGGCATGATGGTCTATGTGTTTGGAGTTCTTTCTGGTGGTTGCTGCTTCTTAGATACTTTCTTAGTAGTTGGTTCTCAAGATTTTCATGTGCATCTTTGAATTGGCACAGACTACTTCAGATTAGTAGTGACTTAAAGCTAGTAAGATGTAGCGGCTTGAGCCGGGTGCGGTGGCACATTGCCTTTAATCCCAGCTCTCGGGAGGCAGAGGCAGGCAGATTTCTGAGTTTGAGGCCAGCCTGGTCTACAGAGTGAGTTCCAGGACAGCCAGTGCTACACAGAGAAACCCTGTCTCGAAAAACAAAAAACAAAAACAAAACAAAACAAAAAGATGTAGCGGCTCTCCCTCCCCCCACACTGTTTGTGCTAGTAATTGTCCCATTTGTCTTGTCATATGAGGGTATGTTAACTGTAACACATTATAGTTGCTATAACACTCTTGTTTGTGTAGGAAGGATTTCCTCTGTGTGCACCATTGGGTTGGGTCGTCTCATGAGACTTGGGCAGCTCTACTTCCCTGCAGTTGTCATGGGGGATTCAGGCGAGTAGTGTCCTTCATAGCATCCTAAGAATGATGAATCTTGCTCTCATCTCTTCCCCTCCCCTCCCCTCCCTTCCCTTCCCTTCCCTTCCCTTCCCCTCCTCCTCCTCCTCCTCCTCCTCCTCCTCCTTTTCCTCCTCCTTCTTCCTCTCTCTCTCTCTCTGGTTCATCACCTGTCTTTTCTGTGTATCTGTATTTCCCACATGTTCATTCTTTCTTTTTTAATTTGTAGCTCCAAAGCTTATATTAAGGATATAAATATTGTTTCTCAAAGGGTTCATTCTCTAGCAGAACTTAATATTTATGAAGTCAGAGAAACTTGACAACTTCAGACTAACTCTGCTAGTTATTGAAACAATCCTTTCCTTACATGAGGCCAATAATATAGAAATCAAGAGAGCTTTTGAAGTTGTAAGTAAAGCCCAGAAGCCTGTAATTGCTACAAGGACCCGTGCTGGGCTGCTTTTGTCCAGCTGTGTGCTTCCTAATTCAGCCCAGGGGAGTTCCTGGATGGGGTCACCGTCGCTACCACTAAGAGTAAAGCCACCCTCTCAGCTGTCTCTGCCCTGAGCACAGTACTGTCTGCCCTTGCTGCACAAGCAGGGTGCCCTGTGGCATAATCTAGCAGGCACAAAAAAAGTCAGCCTCCAGGTAATCTGGTAACCCCCAAGCTGTGATGTTTCTTAAAAGTGACTTACTTTTTTGGGTCCAAATCCCACTTTTATGCATATTAATGAATGTGCTTGAAGAGATCAGACTTGGTAAAGTGACTGAGGGTGGGAACCACAATAATATGTATATAGAAATTGTCTTAAACCAGAGCTGTACATCACAATGTTTATGTAGGACTGGCATATTTACTTCTCATGTGAGAGATTCTTAGTTTAATATAATCATTTTCAATATTAATAACTATGAGAGCAACAGGAACTAGTTGATTATTAGCAAGAAATAAAACCTGTCTGTTCCTTTTACTGTTCAGAGTGCTGAAGTATGTGGGAAAACAGAAGGGATCTCTCCAAGCTTCCTTGTTCTCATGGGACTCCTGGGCCTTTTAACCAGCTCACACATTTTGATTGGTTTTAACCCAGGACTTGTGTGAAGCTAATGGTGGAGCCAGGCAGTTCTCAACTACACATGCAACATGCCTTCCTCCCCAGGTTCCCAGCTCAGAGCTCTGGCCCCGAGCAACCACCATCACTACTTTGACTCAAATTGAAACTTCCTTCTTCTTTGGAGTTCACTTTCTAAAAGCCTATTTGCAACTTCTGGCCCTAGGTTGAAAATTTCATTCACAAACCTTCCTGTGTAATATTCCCTTGTTGTGAATTCTTAGACTTAAATAACACCTTTTTTTAGAGAACCAAAGGGATGTCTTTTGAGGAGGGGGTTATGAGTCAAACCTACAGTCAATGTAGATTTGTGTTCTCTGTGCCCCCTTGAACCTGTGGCACAGTTCTCCTTTGTGGTAACTTTTGGAGTAAAGTAATCTTGAAAGTGAATTTTTCTGATCAGAGTTCCTGAAAAGTTTCAGTCATTTTTGACTCCAAAATGTACTAGGCTGCTTTCCAATTAACAAGTTGTAACCAACATAGGCCTCCTACTTAGAAAGAAAGCCACATTCACAACTTACGGTATTGATCTCCTTGAATGAAATGATTTTTGCATACTTAGCATTAAAAAGGTACCATTGATGACGTATAGGCAATCTTTGGTGCAGAACTGTGGCTGTTGACAATAACAGTCACCTGTATTCACAGAAACTCTGGGTATACTGGGCCCAGATGCTCTGACCCACACTTGGCATGTCTTATGATTCTTAACCCACCTAGCACCCTTCTATGAGTCATTACTAGTTTTACCCTGTGTAGCAAAAGACCATACTGTGGCACAGTAAGATTCAGTGACAGCTAAGATTTCAATCTGGGAACTGAGCCATGGCTTCATTATGACACTGCTCCAGATAATCCATTGGCAATGTCCCCAGGTATGTGTGACAACTTTCAAACTCCTTCAGAACTTCATGACAAATCTGGAAGCCCCAACATCAGGAGCAGAATGTCAATGCCAAGCCCTACAAATAGACATGTCCTCTCATTTCTGAGGAATGAGTGGACCTCTCCAGAGGTGACATTCCTAGCTGAAGGCAGCAGAATATAAAGCTAGAGTTGTTCTGTAGTGGTGGCAGGTTGTGATCTCTTCCTGAGAAACAAATATACAAGCTTGAGATAAAAGTTCACTCTGACCATGGAAAGAACAAACTATATGGTTTAATGAAAGAATTAATGAGCAACTGAGTATCTGAAACTCAGCTTAGACAGTGAATGTGGTAATAATGGTTCGTCACACAGAGTTCAGAGGGGCCTGCAAGATCCTGTAATCGCCCAGCCCCAGGAGGTGATGCAGATGTGGGAGTGGCCCTGGTCTAGGACAAGGGCAAGAGTTGAACTGTGGCAAAGTGAGTGCTCCTTTACACACTCACCAAAGTGGGTGCTCCTTTATGCACTCACCAAAGTGGGTGCTCCTTTACTCACTGTTGTGTTATTAGCTAAGTACAGTGCAAACAGTTCTGTGTGGGGGATATACTGTGAGCACCTGTGACTCCTTACAAACAAGAACATTGGGCCAGCAAGATGGCTCAGCAGATAAAAAGGTTCTTTGCCACTAAGTCTAATCCCCTATAGTTGATCTCTACATGGTAAAAGGAGAGAACTGACCCCCAAAAGCTTTCCTCTGACCTCTACGTGTGTACCTCCAAATATTGCATGTAATCAAAATTTAAAATTAAAAAACACTGCAAGGCCTAGTGGTACCAGGTTATATTCCAGCTACATCAGGAGTCTGAGGCTGGAAGGACCCACACGTCCATGCTAAGGATCCGGTACAATGTACATTCAAGACCAACCTGAGCCCCGTCTCAAAAAGTAAAAAGTAAGCTGTCTGTATAGCTTATGGTAGCACACTTGCCAAGTATGTGCAAGAACGTGAGATCGTGCCCCGGTGCACGAGCAGTAGAGGAATAAGCACAGGTGAGAGCAGAAGTCGCCCAGGCTCCTCACGGATGCAACATCTGCACTGCAGCTTTGTCTCTTGTCTCTTCTCCCAAACCTCCTTGACATTTGCTTTTAGAATTCTCTGGAGTATTTTGAAGCAAGTGTAAATCACATCTCTTGTATCATCTATGAATACTTCCGTATGCATCTGTGTGTATCTCTAACAGTGGTGATTTCTAAGGACACAGTGTATGTTTGCATCATACATTCTTATAGCTAATTCTTTAACGTCAGGTAATTCTCAGTCTGCCTATAAGCTTCCCTGTTGGTCTCAGACATGCCTTCTTCTTTGAAAGGTTTATTCTTGTGCATGAGATTATGTACATTGTATGCATGCAGGTGTCCACAGAGTCCAATGGGTGCTGGATCCCCTGAATCTGGAGTTATACACAGTTTTAAGCTGCTGATGTGAGTGTTGACAATTGAATCCAGATCCTGTGGAAGATCAATAGCACTCTACTGTGCCATCCCCCCAGTCCCTTGTACATATTGTCTTTACAGTTAGCTTGTCCAGATCAGGATCCAAAACAGTCAGGATCCCTGAATCTCAGAAGTGTTCCTGAAGAAGAGCAGTGGTCCCCAGTTATGGACATCACTTTCTATTTTTCTTTTCAAAGTATGGTTAAGAAAATCTGCTGAGGTAAGAAACTGTTAAGAATATCAACTTACCCTTAAAAGAGGCAAGATCTTATGTAGTACCTGACATTGCAGAGAGTTTCTAGCTACCTCACTTAGACTTGAGCCATTCAGTCTTTACATCAGCTTTGAATAGAATTCTAAGCAGTTAGAGAATGTATTTGTCAGCTCTGCTACTATAGAATTTACAATATAATAATGGAACCACACGGATATAGTGTTTTTCTTGTTTTCTGTTGTGTAGTGTGTTTTGAGGTCTGTACGTGTTGGCTTGTGTGTTTCAGAGTTGCGTTCTTGTTGGTTACTGAGTAGTATTCCACCCCAAATAGTGAATAGTGGTTTTTTTTTGCTGTATCTGGTGATTACGAATAGTGCTCCTTGGATGTAATTTAAGGGAAATCTTTGTTTTGACAATGCTTTTAGTTCTGCTTAGTTAACTGTGGGGTAGGGATGCTGAGTCACCCATCCAGTGTGTGTTTAACTCAGTCATCCACCACCATGCTGTAAAGCAGAGTGACTCTTATACGGTCTTCCCAACAGTGTGAGGTTTCCGTCCTCTCACATGCCTTCCGGCTCTTGCTTTCATCAGTCTCTAATCTCAGCCGCAGTGGGGTCTGAGAGACTGTCCTGGGGATTTTTAATATACAGTCCCCTCGTGTGCAGTGCTGCTGAGTGCTCTGTGTGGGAAATGGGAGGGTCTGTTGAAATCTTTCTTCTGTCTTTAATTGGCATGTTATTATCTCATTTTTCAGTTTTGAGTTCCCCTCCCTGTACTGGGAATCAAACATGGAGCCTCCAGCATGTTGAGCAAATGTTATACCGTGGGGCCTTATCCCTATCCCTGACTTAAGAATTCTTTATAAACTTGGCTGGGATCCATTTGTCAGTAATGTGTTCTATAAACTTTAACAGAACTGTTTGTTTGTTTGTTTGTTTAACTGCATCTTTCCAAAAACTACATTTACAATTTTTATGAGGTCTCTTTTTATCACTTCTTAATTTTTTTAGAACATTTTTTTTTTGCAGTCTGCTTAATTAAGTCACCTAATCCAATTCAAATTTTCCTAAATTTAATTAAATTTTTGAGATGGTATCACTGGAAGTCCAGACTTATCCTGGACAAGCTTTGAGCAGCAGTAGCAGCATGGTAGGCAGAGAGCCCACCCTAATTAAGTTGTTTCCTTGTAGAAAGTTCATAGTTTTAATTCATGAATATAGGTCTGTATTCTGCTTCAACTTTATGTATGGTGTGAAGTGAGGGACATGATATATATATGTGTGTGTGTGTGTGTGTGTGTGTGTGTGTGTGTGTGTGTATTCATTCTAAAAACATTGATCGAAAAGACCCAATTTCCCCTCTGAATTTAGTATCTTTGTAAAAATATTAGTGGACCATGTGAGTTTCAGGTCAGCCTGGGCTACATAGAGAGTTCCAGGTTAGCATATTCTAAATACCATGAGCTGTCAGAGAAGGCAGTTATTTTTGCTTTTATGTTGACCTATTATCAAGAAATGGAGAGCTAGGAATATCAGTCAGAGTGCCTGCCTACTATGAATGAGGGCCTGAGTTCAAATCCAGCACCGAGAGACAGATGGAGAGTCACTGTCTTCCTTCTTCCTTCCTATATGCCTACTTTTCTTCCTCCTTTCTTGCCTTCCCCACCCCTCCCTTTCTTCCTTCTTCCCTGTGGCCTCCAGGTAGACCTGCAAAAGTGTCTACTCATTGCACATTCATTTGACCTTCTTGTGGTTCAGGCATTTTTAAGGCACAAGGATGCCAGGATGCTTGGGATCTTCTCTGAAATGGCTCACATTCTTGGGGCAAATGAACATACAAACCATACAGACATGGTAGTACATACCTGTAATGCCTACACTTGGAGGGCTCAGGAACTAGGATCACAAGTGTACAATGAGACTCAGTCTCAAAAACCAAATGAACATGACAATGAAACATTCTTTAAAGTATAATGCTAGGTATACACCAGGTATTATGGGAACATGGGGTGGGGAGACCCAACTTACTAAAGCAGGAGAGCTGGAAGAACACTTTAGGCAGAAAGATTAGCACAAAGATCTTGAGAGAAGAAATAGTCAAGTGTTTATGAAGAACTGCAAATGACTCCAATTTCTCAAGTGTCTGGTAGATCCCAGGGAGTGGTGAGAGATTCCACTGGAAAGGTCACCGGAGGCCAGAACACAGACAGTTCTGCATACCGGGCTGATAACGCTTGACCTTATCCCAAGGATAGGAAGAAAGAGGGCTGGGTAGGAAAGCAAGCGGAGTATGTTTGCTTCTTACAACTAGATTCCTCTGGTATTGTAGAAGACAGTTTGGAATGGAATGGCACACACATGGGAAGATAGTCCTGGCAAACAATAATTGAATCTAACCAAAGCTGTCCTTACTAGAGGGTGAAAGGGGAGAAATGAGTTAAAGAAATCTTTTAATAGTAAAGCTTTGTCTTGGCTGTGTGTAAAAAAGTATAAAGATGTTTCTGGGCTGGGAAAATGACTCTGCTGATAAAGTGAGGGGTGTGCAAACACAAAGATCTTAGTTTGGCTCTCTATCACCTACATAAAAGGCTGAGTATGGTCAAATATGTCAGTGACCCTAGTGGGACTGTGGGAGGGGTGAACCAGGCAGATCCCTGAAGCTCAGGACCAACCAGTTTAGCCAGTTGGTGAGCTCTAGGTTCAGCAAGAGATCTTGTCTCAAAAGATAAGACTGACTGATTGAGGAAGGCATTTGACGATGATGCAATCTGGCCTCCACACGCATGTGGAGGTCAACACACAAAGAATGAAGGTTTCCAGGTTTCTTCTGTTGGCATCTGAACAGCAGAAGCCCCCAGTTAAAGCAAGGTTTTGTTCAGAGGAGTAAACTGGAGGTGCTGAGGCCAGTATTTAGGAGCCTGTAGGCAACCAGATGAGTGCATAGGCCAACACTCACATGGAACAGTGTCCATTCCAAGCCAGAAAGCCCTGGTCTTCCCCAGTCCAGATGGTTCTGGACTATTTGCCCTGATATACAGGTTTCTCTGTCCTCTGGCTCCATATCAGTGAGAACTGGTTTGGAACTCACAAAGCAGTGTTGCATGCTTTTTCTCACAAAGAGGAGATCTGAATCCTTGACATGCTCTAACTTAGAATGTACTAAAAGAGCTTTTAGAAGAGACTTCTAGACTAAGAATGGCCTTTAGTTAAAAATAAGCCTTTGTCCTCTGATAGAAGGGAGGTAATGGGGATATCAAAACACAGTTCATCACATATGACAAATACAGCTTGATTTCACCTCCATGAGTTGTCAAATTCATAGAGATAGGAAATCAGACAGAGGTTTCTAGGATCTGGGCCATCAGGAAGCTTTGTTTATAATAAGGGTTACAGTGATGAAAAACGTTCTGGAGATGAATGGTGATTATGGTTGTGCTCCAATGTAAGCACACTCCATGCCACTGGCGAAGATCTGAATCTCAGTATACTTTGCCATAACTTCAAAAAGTTGAAAAGATTAAAAAACTCAGCCTGAAAATTAAGTAGCCTTTCTTCAGTACCAGCCAATGCTTTCTCACCCATTTCCATTCAGAGGTCACTGGAATAATAGAACATGACCTCCGGTATAGGTGATACTAGTGTTACAACATATAAACACTATTGTTTATCAAGTGCTCACTATATACAGAGCACTGTGCAGAGTATTTTACACCCATAACTCAGTATCATTTTCTTAACAGCCCATGAGGTTGGGTTACCTTCCTCACTTTCCAGGAAGAGGAAACGGATGCAATTCGCCTGTCCTCTGGCCTGCAGTTGAAGGAAATAGCATGTAAACCAAGACCTGCTTATAAGTCTCCTGTTCCCTACTCCTCACTAAGGCTTCCTTTCTTGGCAGTCATAGGAATAACTGGAGTGCACAGTCAGTGGTCTCACCAGCCCCACTCATTTTTCCAGTATGCCATAAGATAATACCATTGTCTGGGCAAGTGCCATGATTTCAGAGAGGTTGGCAATAGCAGTGCAGAACCACTGGCTCTTCGCTGGCCGTTAGAGGCCCAGCTAGGTGCATGATCATGAGACTCTCAGTCTCGGCAGACATGGTAGGCAGGGGTCCTAACTTCTTGCTTCTTCCTGAAAATGAGGTTCCCTTTGATACCTCAGCTGTGAGAGTATTCCTTTGTGCTGTAGGTCTTTTGAACTTTCCTAATGTTGAAAAGATGGATTAAGGCTTTCTGGTCTTCAGAGAAACCACAGTACCTGTTCTCAATCAGCAAATTTTGCACGCAGGTGAGCCTGGGAAAGATAATTACTAAAAGAATCTATCAAGTATGAGTGGACCAAGGAACAAATAGTTACCGTCACAGTATAAAACACTAACCGCCTGAGCAGTCTCTAATCTAACTCGCCATCACTTCTTGGCTGTCTCTCAAGGAAGCTCCAAGGTAGTTCATGTACTCTGATGGCTAGTCCTTCAAATGAGATGTTGAGGCTGCTAATGTAGCTCGCCTATGCACCCCAAGAGAGAGTGGAATTGGACTGTGTAGACGTTTGGACAGTAAGTTGGCCTTACTGAACACTGAAGAGCTAGAGCTGATGAAGACAGCCCTCTTCTAGAAGTATTCGGAGCAGGCTGCCGTGTTCAAGTTCCCTGTGGCCTTCTCCATGAATGCCATCCTTTTAATTGCTGGCTATAATATAATATAATAGTATCCCTTATTTTTATTTGGATGTATGCTTAGAAACCTCATACACCTTATAAACTGTCTCCTAGAGCAGATAGTAAGAGAATTTGCAGAATATATTCTTAAGCTTGTGCTTGATAGAGAACTCAGAGTTCTGCTCCCAACAAAAGCCTCTCCAAATTCCAAGGCTTTATTTTATGTTTGGAGAGAGGAAGCCAAAACCCTCAGTTCTATACTGCCGCAGCCTGTCAATGAGAAGGTAGAACTTTCAGTGGGACGGTACTTAACACTGTGTTTACCAGATGGAAGCGTGCACAGTCGGCTTCTAAACAAAGGGATACAATACTTCAAAGAACTCCTTCTGGGAGGTGAACTTCCCAAGACTACAGACTCAGTAGACTCCATAAAGAGTAAACAGAGGGAGACCATACATCCCAGTGTTCACAGACAGTTTACTCCAATACCATTCAGTGTAGCCATCATTTTGGTGTTCACAGGGGCTATAGAAAACTAACTCATTGGAAAGAACTGCTTCTTGATTTCAGCCTTTCAAGTTGATCTGGGAGGGTTCTCCCTTTGGGTAATGGGGAAAGGGTACACAAGTACAAACACACATGTGAGTGTGGAGACCAGAGGACAAGCTCAGTTCTCAGTAGATTCTATTCACCTGTTTTTAAGACAGAGTTTCTCATTGATATGCTATCTGATAAGGCTTTAGTAACTGGCCAGCAAACTCTAGGGGTCCATCTGTATCTACCCATCTTTCTTATGTACATACTGGGGTTTGAACTCAGATCCTTAAGTATGCATGGCAAGCCCTACAGACTGAGCCATCTTACTAGTTCCTCAGGTTTGATTCCTTTAACAATTAAGAAGTCCTTTGAGACAATGCGGATTTAACTTGGGTATTTAAGAGATACCAATGATGATTTTAAGCCACATGTGACCTAAGGATGTCTGCCTGATTGCTAGAGTAGTTTTGTTGTTACACCTCCATGTTTACTATAGAATATTTATAGTTTCCAAACATTTTTGAGATCACTGCCTCCTTTGCCCAATAGGAATATCTTGCATAACTGTAGGAATTGTCCCACAAGCAGGACATTGATGGAAACACAGAACTACACTATTCCCCAGCTGGTGCCATCTTATCTCCACAGCTCCCTCCCCATAAATGCATGATGCAGAGCCTTCTCCCAGTTTCCTGTCTGATGATCCCTCCAGTCTCTCCAGCCTCTTACCCACCACCATCAGCTTGGCCCTCTGCTTCAGGCAGGATATGGGGCATGAGAGGAATCAGGTCAGGAAGTAGCCCACACTCCTTCCACACAGCTGCCAGCCACAGTTCAGATGCATAGCTCTACCTCACTGCAATAAGGCTGGGAAAGCTGGGAGTGGTAGAGCAAGTTTGTGACCCTGGTACTTAGAGGTTGAGGCAGGAGGATCAAGAGTTCAAGGCCAGCCTGGCCTACATGAGCAAGAGTTCAAGGCCAGCCTGGCCTACGTGAGCTCCTAACTCATAAAGGAACAAAGAAGGTTGAGACGCTTGTCTGGCTGTGCCCAGAAAGCAAAGGAAAGATGCTGGCGAGTACATGGTCAGGAAGGATCATGAGAACCCCTGTGTTGAATTAATTGTGAAAGTGGTAATTTACACACTGTGATGATGGAATCTTAATATCCTAGTGTTAAAAAGCAAATTACAAGAAACATGCAGTATAATAGAATTTTCATATAAAAAAATCAAAACATGATCAAACTAGGGACCCATAACTCTTCATTGAAGCCATGTTCTTTAATGAGAAGAGAATGACTGCAAGCAATCCGATAGGCTGGATTTGGGAGAAGCAAAGGAGCAGAGGGGGCAGGTAGGCGAGTGTTCTCGGGGGCCATTCAGGCAGACTTAATTCGAGGGTGGGTTAGGGTATTCTTAGGTTTTGTTGTTGTTGTTTTGTGAGACAGGGTCTCACTGTGTACCCCTAACTAGCCTAGAACTTATTAAGTAGAGCAGGCTGACCTCACACTCGGAGACGCTGCCCCCGCCTCCTGAGTGCTGGGGTTAATGCTGTGTATTGCCATGTGGTTTTGAAAAGATTTATTTATTTTTATAATATGTGCATGAGTGTTTTGTGTATATGTGTATGTACCATGAGGGTGCCTGGTGCCCAAGGATGCCAGAAGAGTGATTTGGATCCCCTACAACTGGGGTTGTAGATGGTTGTTAGCTGTCATGTAGATTCTAGAACCCAAACCCAGTAGACCCTCTGCAAGAGTAGCCATGTTCTGAAACACTGAGGCATCTCCCCAGCTCAGATTCTGTGTTTTAGCATGTTTAAGAATTTAATATGTGTTACATTCTTCACTATAATGCAAATTAATTTTGAGTGTACATGTTCTTTTCTGTGTGTGTGCGCGTGCACACGTGTGTATGCACGCACACATACACATATGTTCACATTCATGTGGAAGCCAAAGATAACACTGGCTATCTTCCTCATTTGCTCTCCACCTTATTGTTTTGACAGACTCTCGCCTAAGTAACAGGTCACGCTCCAGAGCCCCGCCTGTCTGTGCCCTGAAGTGCTGGGCTTACAGGCACAGGCCACCGTACTCAGCGTTCTGAGTGGGATTTGCACTGAGGTCCTCAGGCTTATGAGCACTTACTGTCTGAGCCGTCTTCCCAGAGCCTGCATACTGTCATTAGTCATGATAAAAGCGCATCTGTGGTAGCTGTGAGAATGCAGACACGACTGGTTCTTCATTTGAAAGGTGATTCTTATCCATTGATTTTCCTAATGCTTGTTTGATTGGTTGACACTGTGTGTGTGTGTGTGTGTGTGTGTGTGTGTGTGTGTGTCTGTCTGTCTGTCTGTCTGTCTGTCTGTCTGTCTGTCTCTCGGTCTGTCTCTCTGTCTCTCGGTCTGTCTGTCTCTGTGTGTGCGTGTATGTGTGTGTGTGTACAGTCACATACAAATGAACATAGACACATGTTTGGGGGCACTCTTGGAGACCACAAGAGGGTGTAACTCTGGTCATCTAAAAAAGGACTCTTAACCACTGCGCATCTCTCCAGCCTTCTGTTTCAGTTTTGGTTTTTTGTTAAGACCAAGTTTCTTGTAGCCCAGGCTGAGTTCCAACTTAGTCTCCTCCTGATCCTCCTGCCTTAGCCTCTCAAATGCTGGGATTGCAGCCATACACTTCCACTCAAGGCTTCCTAATGCTGTCTTTTTTATTAGCCCCAGTGCCTATACCAGAATCTTACCTGGCATGGTAGTTATCTTACAATTCACAGAAATCAGATTTACCTATTGACTTCGATTGTCATTGGGAGCTCAGTGTGTAATGTCTTTACTCCTACTGTGGAGATTATTTTCCTGCAGAGCAGTGCTGTAAAAACTGTATCACAGTTCTTTCTGATGACAGGCAGACTTTACATATCTAAGTTTAGTAAATATCATCTATTTAAAAGTATCTTGGCCAGGCATGTTGGCACATCCCTGCAATTCTGGAACAGAGGAATCTTGAGTTCAAGGCCATCTTGGGCTATGCACTACTGTGATTCTATCACAAATAAAAAAAATCTTGTACCTTCAGAGATGCAAACCAAAGAGGCTAAAGCAACAGAAGTCATTGCTCCACAGCTATTACCAGAGGTGCACGCGCAGTTTCCAGGGTAGTCAACTGCTTAATAAACATACCAAATCTCTTTTCTCTTC
Organism: Mus pahari; assembly: GCF_900095145.1. Taxonomy (NCBI): domain Eukaryota; kingdom Metazoa; phylum Chordata; class Mammalia; order Rodentia; family Muridae; genus Mus; species Mus pahari. The sequence goes on along the minus strand of NC_034596.1, from coordinate 644,510 downwards.
CTATGAAAGACCTAAAGGACCCACCACTTTACAAGCTGCAAGCCTGGTTCTGTGTTTATCTAGCTGCTGGCAAACTACCTGTAAACAATCTATCCAGAACCTTCCCTTGCTTTCCAAGTCTTTAAGTCTCCACCCTCTTCAGGGGATTCTGTGCTCTCTGTACCCATCATGAGTCAGCATATGATGGATACCAGCATTTCCAGGGAAATGGACTGAGGTTATCAAAAAGCCCTATCTGTCCAACCACAGATAAAAATCAAGAGATTTTTATGGCAACCAAGGCAGCTCAGCAAGTTCACTGTAGAACACACAGCACCAGTCCTTTGGAAAATACCTAGTGAGAGAGTGACTTTTGGTCTCCTGGGTATATTACTGGCTGCTCTGTAGACAGCAGACCCTTTGTAAAAGGGAAACAGACCTGGTCATAGCTGGGTGGTGACGAGATAAAGGCAGGCCACTCCTGTTTGAATGTTTGTCATTTTGGTGGGGATTTTGTTTAACAAGGTCCCTACCTTATCTGTCCCTTTCAGATTTATAGCCACAGAGCCCGTAAAAGGGAGGCCACAGATGAGCATGAACTGTGGAAAGCATGAAGCAAACCCAGCTCTTCAGGAACAAGAATTTCCAGATATTTTGGGTTTTTCTTTTCTTTTACAGCAAAGATGAGTTAGTCTCAGGGACCCCAGTAGATTTTGACTGATGTTACCAATAATGCTGGGCTAGCTCTGCATGTGATAAAAACTAGAAGGGGCTAGCTCTGCATGTGATAAAATCTAGAAGGGGCTAGCTCTGGCATTTCTTAGAGCTTGCTTGCTATTTTCCATTAATTCTATATTGAAGAGCAGTGTTACATTTACTATTATAACTCAATTAGAAATCATTTTATTAAATACTTGGGCCAGACAGTTTATTAGGTACATGAATAAAAAATGATTCCCCCCTCAGAAATCATTATGTCTCACCAGTCAAGAAAAGAATATTTAAATTGTCTCTTTTTTAAAGGCATGGCCAGCTTCAGAGCAGGGGCTTCATGAGGCATTCATGAACATACTCTGTAGTCTTTATGCTTTGGACAGGGATAATCCCTGTGATTACTGTGTTCCTCGCACATAAGCCTAGTAGGACCTTAGTCTGAACCAAGAGTCAACCTGCTGATCACCTGCATGCCGTGAGGATTCCTTCAGTGTGTTGACATTGTCAGCTGCTCCTGTAGAAGACAGCGAGTCTTAGCTTCATTCTAAATCACACTAATAGCTGTCAGTTATGAAACACTGCGAGATAAAAATCATAATTGCCATTTTACCACTCGAAGGTAGAAAGCCGAGCTCAGTGGCGCGCCTAAGACGGCGCAGGAGGTAGGTGCAGAGCTGGGTTAACAAAGCGCTGAGTGTCCAGGCTCCAACCCAGCGCTGTCTGTGTGCTTCCTTTGTCTGACGCACACAGTGACGTAACACCTTCGCTGGTCCTTCAGATACCATCTTGCTCTGCTCCCCTGAGATTCGAGTCAGGACTGCTAGCGATGTGGGTACATGGAGTTAGCATACACAGATTGTGTGCCAGAGCCTTTGGGACAAAAGAGAATATGGAATACCTTGTGTTCCTTTAAAATGGTTAGATCTCAGTAGAATGTTGGACTTGTTGTAGTTGGAGATGAAAGGAGGCAGCTGCCGCAAGCATGTGGACATCTTTAGTGAGTCTCACCTATCATTCCTGGAGATTTTGGTAAATGTAAGGTGGTTTAATGCTCTTTATTTACTTGGACCTGGACCTGGAACTGGACCAGAGCCATCACCTGCCTGCCACCACAGCAACTTCCTGCTGCATACTGGAAATTGTTCTTCAAAGTCTCCACCCAGGTATTGAACCAATGTGACCTCTTCTCCTCGTGGCAGAGGCCCTCAGAGAGATGACTGCACTTCTAACCATAGTAACATGACATGATCACAGTCACCAAATACTATTGCTTTTGTTTTTAATTTTGGAGAGATAGGTTCGTTAACCCATTTCAAAGGAAACAACTCCACATGCCCTTTACTGTGATTATCCCTTCAGCATGTCAAGCCAGAAACCATCCCCTGGTTTTGTAAAGGATTTTAGATATGGCAGAGGCATCTGTCACCAGTGCGCTCCTATGGAGCCATTAAATGAAAGGGAAAACGAAACAGGTTAGCTATAGGAGGCAACACTGTACAGCTTTGCATGTGGTGTTAAAATAGGAGGCTAAAAATGGGCTCTGGGACTTCACTGGTGGACGTACTGATGTTCAAGCCCAGAGGTTACCCTTAGTGTGTAACACTTATGCTAATCAGTAACAGTTAACTGTCGTGTATGAGCCTTCTGTCAGTTCTGGGCACTTGGTAGAGTTTTATACACCGACTTTCAGGGACCTGAACTTTCTGTTGATGCAGAAAGAAAGAAAACACAGATGTGACAGATACAATGACATCTGCAGAGAGGGAGGAAGGGGACTGGGAAGGGTCCAGGAAACTCTTTTGGGATAGCACCCAGTGGGCATGGTTTTAAAACTCCAACTGGATAGGCTACATAATAGGACCCTCTCTCAAATCAAACCAAAGACCCACTTTGAGGGTGACTGCTTCATGACCTGATGAACAGGAGATAAAGGAGTCTTTATAGCATTTAGAGCAATTTATTCCCAGGTCTATGATGGCATTGCACTCAAAACTAATTCAAAAGCCTGTGAAAACCTGAACATTTATCTATGATAAAGTTATAACAGCCAAATGAAACATCACACTTTTTTTTAGAAGTCTAGACATTGGACTTAGTGAATTGAATATCTTGTGAGAAAATAGTCTTGAAGGCAGGACCCACTAAAGCATGGAGCTTCAGGAAGAAAAGCTAAGTGGAGGATTGAAAGCTAAATAATTATGGGTCGACTTATCATTTAAACAAAGGCTCCGAAGTAAGAGAGAGTCCGCTCAGGTCAAGGAGTGAAACCTCGGCTTAACTCAGAACAGTCTAATGATGGTGTGGCTTGTACAAGTGTGCCTTTGTTCCAAAGGGCAGTGCTATAGATAGAAAGCTAAGAATTAGGTAGAGGTTTTTAAAAAGGTGTGGGGGTGGGGAGGGGACTGAGGGTGGGGAAGAGGGTGGGTGTAGGTGTGGGGATGAGGAGGGGGGTGGGGAGGTGTCAGTTGGCGCCCACAGAGAACAAAAGAGAGCTTCAAATCCCCTGGAGCTATAGTTACACACAATTGAAAACCACCTGATATGTGCTAATAACCCAGCTCTGCTCCTCTATGAGTAATAAACTTTCCTAGCTGCTGGTCATCTCTTCAGCACCAGGACATACATTCTTTATGGCTGACTGGAGTGAGCAAATAGTTAAGGGAGCCTCCGTCATGTGAGAAGTACAAGATAATTCAAGATGGTGCTTGTATAGCAATCAGGAAGTAGCTCTTCCTTCTGCCTGAGGAAGCAGGAGGCTGTGAGAGAGGTGGAAGGTGAGAGGCAAGGGCAGGCCCAACCACGCATCTGGCTGCTTGTAGACCAAGGGGAGTCAGTCCAATGCCCTTGTCATAGGAAGTCACCTCTTTCAGGGAGCTCTGCTCACAGACTTCCAAGAAGTCACAGGACTGCTTTGCTCTGGCTGCTGACAAGATAGGGGCTAGCCAAGGCACACAGAGCCTGTAGATAAGGCATCCTGGTGGAGGAGCAGTTCTTACCCAGTTTCCTTGACTGGCACATCTGCTCCACCCAGCTTTTAATGGCCCCAGCCCTTGGAGCAGCAGGTTCATCACCCTGCCTGCTCTGGCACCACCCTGTGCTCTGCAGCACAGTGGAATGATTCTTGCCCCAGCTATAAGAAAGAACCTCTGAGTCGTTCTGACCCTCCCACCACAGACCTCCCTGTTCCTTGCCTTTCTCCGAGGGACCAGGGAGGATAGGTTGGGAAATGTGTGTGTTTCAAAACCAGCTTCCTATAGGAGTCAGATGCACAGCTAGTTTGAGAGCTGTACAGATGGTAGAAAAAGCATTCATTTTGCCATCAGAATACTGGGTTAGGTTTCCAACCTCACCACATAGTAGCTCTGAGATCCTGTCTTTTCATCTGTGAAATGGAATTGTTCCTGTTCCTGCCTACCTTCTATGGTAGGACCTAAATGAGGATTAAAAGCATAAAGGATTATCACATAAAAGCAAATTAGAGTCTATCCGTGCTTTAGCAATGCAAGGTGTGAGCTACTTCTGTGTTTGCCTCCTCCCTAGCTACACCAGGTCAAGTCAGGTCACCTCCCTTCTGGATTATTTCGCTGGCCAGCTCCTGTGCCCAGATACCACATCCAACCAATGGAAATGCGGCTTTTATCCCATGGCCTCTCTAGGGAACATTCTCCTCTGGCCAGCAGGCTTTCTCTCCTACTCAGCAAGAACCTGTGTGCTGACCCTCCTCTCTGTCACTCCTTGGCCTCGTCTTTCTTGTACCATTTCTGAAAACCCTTCTGCTTAGCTGTCCTGAGCAGTACCCACCTGCCCTGAAGAACACACAGTTACATTTTGCCGTGTTATTATCCTGTGAACTTGTCTCATTATTTCAGCTTCTTTGCCCCCTGAGGTCCAAGACTACGCTGAATGATATCCTAACGTATCGTTAGGCACAGAGCCTCCCACAGTGGTCGGCCCTGAGCAGAAGCTCCATAGCCTCTGGGTGATGGGAGCCCCTTGAACTTGGACAGACAGGGCCCCTTTCCTCTTCCTCCTCACACCCTGAGAGGTACATGGTATGCCCATTTTGCAATGAGAAGAGCTGACAGGGGCTACATGTCATCTACCTGGTGGGAATGAAAGGGTAGCTAGGGCCTCTGCATCCTAGAAGGGATCCAAAGTAGAGATGGGGTCAGGAGGTGGCCCGCCTAGGACTGGAGGCTAAGGCTGATTAGTAAAGTTCTCACAGGAAACACTAGGCCCAACATGATGGCAGGGGGCAGCCCCTCAAGAGGATGAGGAACAGAATTCAGACGATCCAGCTGACCTAGTTAATATAAATCAGGGAGTCAGGAAGGACTGGAGTGACTCAGCCTCTGCCTGGCTGGAGCCGTCAATGGGCTTCGTAGCCTATTTCCTGGGGACGTTTTCAGCTAAATCGATGATGTCATCATTCTATCCCTAAGCACCCTCAGCAGCTAGGAGCAACTGTTCCCATGACTGTCTGGGTGAGGCCAAGAGGTCTGACCTCTGACAGGAGACGCTGGGACAGTGGTGGCAAGTGTCGGGCCTGGTGGTAGTAGGAAGTTTGTTCCTTTCCAGTCTCCCCAAGTAAGCCAGAGTGTGAGTGAGTGGCACTGTGGTATCTGAGCAGCTTTGCCTCACTTGTGAAGAGAGGAGCTCCATGGAGACAGCCACTTCCTGCCCCTGGTTGAATTCATTGTACAGGCTGGGAAGACAACAAATTAGCAATGGAAGTCTCACCAGGCATTCTGAAGACCAGAAGTCAGGCCTGAGGGTCGAAAAGTAGCCGAGTAGATGGGTAGAGTGCCCAGGCTTAATGTATGTCTCTAGGATCCAAAGATGGACATTTAATGCATACAAACTTATTGGCACAGCTATGCCTTTTATCAAGAAAGTCATAAATTTACAGTCCAGAATTGTTAAGAAAATAGAATTATCAAGAGATGTCTTTCCATAGTCAATATGTTCTCCTTACTAAGAGAAAAGTCTTTAGTCTAAAATATTAAAATTCTAGCTCTCATATGCTGGTAGGAATAGCTTTACTTACCTGATTGATCGATTGATTGATTGGCAGGATTTCTAGCCCAGGATGGCCTCAAACTCATTAGGTGGCCTAGGATGACCTTGAACTTGTGATCCTACAACCACATCCAAGTTTATGCAGTGCTGGGCATGGAACCCTGGATCTTATGAATGCCAGGCAAACCTTCGGAAGACTGAAAATCATCCCGGGCCCAGGGATCACTTCCAGTGAATTCCTCCCCACCAGCCCTATTTACAATCCTGAACAGATCAAGCATTGGGTACATCATGTTTTTTTAAAACGTTCCCTGAAACCTTCTTCCCTTCTCCTTTCCCCAGTTCACCAAGTTCTGATCAGAAGCTTGGGGGAGAAGGAAAATGGGGGCTAATATGACAACAAGATTTGTACCTTCACAAGTAAATATCACAACTGAGCTGGGTAACTACTTGTGGAAGCTTGTTAGGTCACAGTGACTCACTTGCGTAGATGAGGTTATTTTTAGAGCTGTAATTTGTACTGTTTAGAGAAGAAAGCGATGGTAAAAGACTAGATAGCTCATTATAGTTTACAGAGCTCATGAACCCAGCATCCATGCAAAAGATGACTAAGCAAGGGGTCGGGTGGTACTTTCTCTCAGAATTTCACAGACGTGAGTCATCCACTTCAGCCTGCAGACACAGCATCAGGTACCTGTGACTCAGCTCCCATTTAGACAGAGCACTAGAATTCAATTCTGATACGCTTTTGTAGTTAAGTAGAGAGGAAATTACATAGCAAAGCAAAATAGGCCTTTGTACCAGGCAGCCATCCAGTGTTTAAGCAAGGACTGATTGATCTTCATCTCTGGTCTTTCAAAGAATCTGTTTATGATCCATGCTAGGTAATGCCTTTTCATTCTGCTGCATCACACTGCAGTGCATCTCATCACACTGGCTCCTCCGACCCAAGTGTTCAGTCGACCTTAGCAGCAGTTCAGTCTCACAGCTTCTCCACTCCCATGTCCAGCCAGCACGAAGACCCACGTCCTTAAACCAGGGGTGTGTGTGTGTGTGTGTGTGTGTGTGTGTGTGTGTAAATCTTTAGCCTACAATATTAGCATATTAGTTCTCATAAGCGGCAAGAAAAAAACTTCCAAAGAATTTCCATTCCACATTTACCTATGGTCAGAGTTATAAGAATATAATAATATTTTCTTCAAGTATTTTCCTTTCTTTTTTAAAAAATAGGTTCTCATGAGCCCCAGGCTGCCTTTAAACTTACTATATAACCAAACTTGAAGTCCTGATCCTTTTGTCTTTCCCTCTGAGTTCTGGTATGATCAGCGCAGTGTTTTTTCACGCTTAAAAAAGCATACAATGCTCATGCGCATAAGATTTCTCCGTAGATAAGGTCAGTGCAAGTGTACATCCATCCAGCAGGCTTCCCCTCCTCTCAGATGCTGGCTCTGCTAGCCCAGTTGTCACCTAGGCATGGCTTCACACACTTAGCTCCTATTGTCACTGGCACATAAATTACACAGTTTATTGAGTTAAGTGCTTAGAGTGTGACCTGTCTGTTTATACATACAGAAAGAGGTCCCTCTCAGTTTGCAGACCTATCATGGATTGTTTATAGCCAACAATGAATTTTACTGTGCTTATCAATGAAACATCAACAATTGCGAAAAGTAAGTACTTCAGAAAGATACAGGATGTTTTCTCCCCTTTGCCTGCCCGTCCCAAGCCACTTGCAGCCATTTTTGACACTTGGCAGCTGCCTCTTTTACCATCTGTCATCTTTGCTCCAAACCTGCTGTGTCAGTAGTACTGTTACCAGGAACAGCAGAACATGCACAGGCTAACGTCCTATTGTCACGAAAATCCCTATGTATATTTAAGTCAACTCAGCAAACATTGAAATGTATACTGTGAACCCAACCCTGGAGTAGGCCTGAAGCTACAGAAGAGGTGAGGTGCACACATTTGTCCTTGGGTGGGAGAGTCAGACATGCAAATGTACAGATGCACATGTGGACTGCTGGAACACAGGAGTGCCAAACCTCTGGAGATCTTAGAGAATGACTCTGCCTGAACTTGCCCTTATGTGTATATGAGATTTGTAGGTAAGGGGGCAAGGATGCTCCAAATAGAACAGCAGAGCGTGCTCAGGAACTGGTGAGTATACCCTCATGGTGGAGATAATTCATAAAATTGACTTTTGGGATGCATGGGTAAAGAATGGGCAGATGAGAGAAGAGAAATCTGACTCATTAGAAAGAACCATGTACATCACTTGTTCACTTGATGGAAAGGCCTGGAGGGATGTTAAAGATGGATGTGGCATTATCTTAGACTCCCAAGGATGATGGCAGAGGGGAGGAGAATGCAAGTGGGAAGACGCCGGGGGTAGAAAAACCACTTTGGTAACTAGTTCAAGCAAGAGAAATGTGAGGTTCTAAAACTGTGGGAGTCAGGAGAGGAAAGGACAGAGTCTAGAAATACATCAGAAGCAAATTGGGACTTGGTGAGCACTCAGATTTGGGGGGTGGGGGGAGAAGAGGGGGGACTTATAAAGTGCTGTGTAATTCTGAGCCTGGCTAACTAAGGAAAGGACTGAAGGAAACTGAAGAAGAGGACCAGAAGTCAAAGAATGAGAATGAGTTTAGATGTATTGAGTCTGGGGTGTTTGTGTGATAAGCCAGTGCAGATGTTCAGTGACTAGCACAAAATAGATGTAAGAAAAGCTTTGTGACCACATAGTGATGGCAGTTGAAGCCCTGACACTAGTGGTACGGCCAACAGCTGGTGAAGGGCAAGAGAAGACTGCTGCTGGAAAATACTAAGTGGCCGGTGGGGGGGAAGGTGAGCCAGGAAAGGGCATCTGGAGGGAGGGAACAGGATGGGGAAGACCAAGGAAAAGTATCATTGTGGTGATGGTTGTAGGGGCTTGTGGGTAGGGTAAGAACCACGAATACATTCAGATAGACAGAAGTCACGCACAAGCAGGTTCTCAAATTTGTTGCCAGTCCTCTTTTGGGAGTTTAGAGAAGGAAGGAAGAGGGAATAGGTGGTAGCTGGTAGAGCTGATGCCAGGAGGGCAGCTTGGAGAACGGGATGGTCTCCAACACAAGCATTGCTCAGCATAGAGTGTAGCCCCTCCTAAGAAGACCATGGAGGAGTGACTTGTGGCTAGTGCCACCTCCAGCCCTGCCCTCCGAAACCACGAAGGCGAGTATGCTTTTCCTTCTCTGCTCATGGAGAGGGCCACAGAGAGGCATAGAATAGAGTTGCCCCTTGGACCTGAGATTTTGTCAGACCAGCTAGGTCACGAGCCCCACCATCTACATCTTATCTTCTAAGTAAAGGGGATACATTAGAAGTCACAGGAACTCTAGCTAGTCCCCAGGGGTAGCAGCTGTGTTAGCAGTCCTCTGGCTGTTGGGATTGTTTGCCCCTGACTCCTCAATGGCCAGCCCAGGCAACTTACTTTTTAACTTTCCCTTGAGTTCTCCTGCCCTTAGTCTGGAGTTTGACAGCCATGCACACTGGGCTTTTTAAACAAACCACAAAGTCACCTTTTCATTTCTAAACATGCTTTTAATAATATACTGGACCTATTCTCTCATGAACCACAACTGTGCAGCTTTTATTTTGTTCTGTATTCATGTTTGGTTGCTTGCTTGCTTGCTTTTTTGAGACAGTTTCATGTGGCATAGGCTGGCCTAGAACTGTCTGAGTAACCCAGGCTAGCCTTAAACTTCCAGTCCTTCGGCCTACACCTCCCAAGTGCTGGAATGATAGGCCTACACCAACACCACCACACTTGGCTAAAAGTTTGTTTTAAATAGTTGAAGTCCCAAAGGTCATTTTGTGCTAGTTTAAAAGCCTATGTTCAAGAATGTTCTTGGTCACATTCTTAGAGTTTCATGCCAACAGCTCTCTCATTTTGTACAAGTCCTAAACTAAATTTCACCAAATTCACACAGACCGTTAGGTGCTGGGGTGGGAAGTGCACTTACTGAAGGCACCCTGCAGACCAGTGGTTCTCAACCTGTAGGCTGTGACCCCTTTGGGGATCAAATAAACCTTTCACAAGGGTCTTCTAAGACTGTCAGAAAACAGAGAGATGTACATTACCATTCATAGCAGTAGCAAAATTAGTTATGAAGCAGCAACAAAAATCATTTTATGGTCAGGATCACCGTGCCTGGACTGTAAAGAGTCACAGCAGTAGGAAGGTAAGGACCGCTGGTCTAGGCCCAGGTTCAGACTCCTCCTAACCGCACCAGTCCCTGCTCCTGTATTGCTTTGCAGATTTGTTTGATTTTTCTGTGAACCGAGCTTGCGGAATGACTTAGCAAGCCAAACAAAGAACAAAGCCTGTTTCAGCACGAGCCAATTAATAATAAATCTAAAATGAAGCATTTGGTCTCTGGTAACAGAGATCTTCCTCACAGTGTGTGTGGGTGAGGGTCGGGGCAAAGCAGGCAAGGGTGCCACATTGCTGTGGAGCATTAGCAGGCGCACTGAGAAGGCCTTAGCCGCTGAGTCTGTCATGGAGTCTGGTCAGTGCCACATTGCTGTGAAGCATTAGCAGGCGCACTGAGAAGGCCTTAGCCGTTGAGTCTGTCATGGAGTCTGGTCAGTGCCACATTGCTGGGAAGCATTAGCAGGAGCACTGAGAAGGCCTTAGCCGCTGAGTCTGTCATGGAGTCTGAGATGTGACCAGGTTTACTTCAGAGTCCTTTAAAACTTGAGTTTCTTCTTTATTTCTAATCTAACTCTCTTTATTAATCCTTAAATACTCATGGGCTTCGGTTTTTGAATTCGGAACTCTCTAGTGTTCCAAGCAGTTTAGTCCAAAGCTAGGTTATAGGATAGCAGGAGACACATCAGGCCTCTCATAGCTGCCCTTAGCAGCTTACAGGAATATCACAGAGACTGTAGCTAGGACCGTGAGCTAGAACAAGGAGTAGAGTGATCATTAAGCTGACATCTGTATATAGGTCAGATAGAAAACCATCTCCTAGGATCTGAGGGAGCTTATTGATCTATTCCATATGAACATTGATTAGTATGTTGTTTGGAACTGTCTTAAATGGTAGGTGTGGGCAGCCTTGCCAATTGCTCTGGCAAAAACCTGTATGTCCAAAAGTATGTCCAGCTGTCTAATGTAGGCCAATACTGGTTTTTGAATGAATGTATATTCATATTTCTTTTGATCCAAGGTAGAAGTCAGTATGACAAAAGTGTCTTTGTAGGCGATCCTCACTAGGATGGCAGCCTCACCAGGGTGGAAATGGAAGAATGAAGGGAGTCGAAGATGACCAAGTGTGTGCTTGGCAGAGGTGTAAACTGAGTCTGATGTTTAGTGAACTTAGAGCAGGCAGGAAGAGCTCTTTCCCCCATGGATGCCAGAATACTTTCATGGTGTTAGAACTATTAGATTTCAAATCTGAAGGCTTGAGTCCAATGCTAGTTCTTCCTGATTGAAATAAGGTACTATCTGTTCCTGAGTTAGTACTCTCTGAGTAGGATTGTGTACCAGGCCAGAAAGCTATCTTTAAGCATACTGCTTGTATCCAGGCCTCTGGAAATTAGCAGGCTGGAGTAGAAGTGAGAAGTCAGAGAAGACGTGAACTTTTTGACGTTATCAGATGGTCTTCATCGATGGATGGACTTCCTGGAGGCAGAACTACTAGGCCTCACAGGGTTAGCAAGTCCCTCAACTAAGGTTTGAGATTGAGACTGGTGAGAAGATGGAGGGGTGTGGGCAGTTAAAATGTGGCAAAGAAGTAGAGAGTCAGCTGTGCTGTGGAAACCATGGAGAACAGAATGAGCAACGGGGTTGAGTGCATTAAGGCTCTAGAGATAGGGCATTAAAAAGAAGAAAACAAGGACGTTGAAACATCAAAAATGAAAATTCACATCTAAGATCATTGTACACTTGCGGTTAACTTGTCTGTCCATTCAGACAAAATGTCAGTCTCAGACTCTTACACGGTCCCCATGCAGGGCCAGCAAACGCAGTAAAAATGTCAGAAGCAAACAGTAAGTCAGACTTATAGGCCTGGTGGAAGAAAGCATGTGGACCCAGGCCCATCAGGCTAATGTCTACTCCTGCCATCTTGTCTTCACTTCCAGTTGGTTCTCTGGCTTGCCCCGAAGCAGGCTGATGCCTGAGTAAAAAGGGGAAAAGAGGAATCCTAGGGCAGAAAGCAGGCAATACACAGCCCACATTCACTCAGTGCTGATGCCCTGTGTTTTTCTTAGGGCTTTAAGAAGTATTTATTAGCATAAAAACAAAGCAAAAGCCCTTCTTGCCACCTGATGTCCTTTCCAAGGGGGCTTTCAGATTTGCGTCCCTGAAGCATCCAAACACGCTGTGAAAGCAACCATTGTGTGGTGGCCACTTCACTTCGGTAGGAAGCATGCTACAGTGGGTCTCAGGTCTTCTCCATGGCTGCTCAGGTAGATGGATCAGGTTTGTCTACAGCACAAGTGTCTCACTTGTCAATTGGTTAATAGCTGCCAAGCCCTGGATGACCTGACACTGAGTATGTCCTCTGATGTGACCTGACATGGAAACCTCTGAGGAAATCTAGGTCCTGTCAGCACTCCTATCAAAAGGAAGTGAAGAGGAACAGCTAAAGTGATGTCCCCATGTCTGTGTGAGTTACTTGAAGGGCCCCAGGGCTCATACTTTTTAATCAGCTTGGTGGGATACCTCCAAGTACTTGGCAGTCCAGTCATTCCACAACAGTGAGTTCTAAGAGAATAACCTAATAGTCCAGAGCCAGCAAGCCAAGAACAGCATTCTTGGGCTCTAGGCTGACACAGCCTACTGGCCATGCTGTGGCTATATGGCCTACAATTATATGACTTATAATTTTGAATTTGAATCATCTAGAGTTAAAGGAGAAATAAATATGAAGTCTATTTAGATTTTTATCAGGGACAAAAAAAATAAAAGACTAAAAAGCTGTGAAGCTTATAAAATCAAACCATTAGTTATCAGAGCGATCTCCTGAGGACAAACGTGCCTTTCTGAGGGTGACACTGAGCCCCTGATGGAGAGGACTTCCCTCAGATATGACATGCAAGCAGAGCCACTTATCGAAGCCTGGAGCTTGCCTCAACAGGACACCTTATGTTGACACATTCTCCTTCATTAATGATAGGGATGGGAGTGGTGAGCGTTCAGAAATCTTACTCTAGGCAACAACCATATGTTATCACAAATGAAACTCTAATTGGAATTTCTCTCTGAGAACATTCATTCATTTCCATTCCCCCACTACATCTCCCACCTGTTTAACATAGAAGAAGTAATGACCAAAAGAGCTAGACCAAATAAGAAATACCATTAAAACAAACTCTAGACCCAAATAACTCACAAGCCAAATTGCTAAGCCTTAACTGTGCAAAGATTGATTGGGCCCTTTGTTTTTTGTTGTTGTTGTTGTTGTTGTTGTTGTTTTGGGGAGGTTGTGGGGTTTTTTTGTTTTGTTTTGTTTTTTTAAAACCAGGACTACTCACTCACGAGGGGCCGATTTTCCTCATAGGACACCTCTGAGAACATGGGGAATACTGCATTACCAATGCCTAGAGAAACTTGGAGGAGCTCTCTTCGGGCTTCGACCCTGTTTGGATAGCCTCTGGTTTTAGATAGCTTCTGGCTGGGGAAGCTTTGACCACACTACACCATTTGGCCTAAGATTATCTGAAGCTTTTTGTTTGTTTGTTTGTTTGAAGAGAGAATATTATAGAATGAAAAAAAAATGAAGATCTCTGAGGCTCCCAAATAAATACAAGCATAAAAAAAAAAAAAAAAAAAAGAAGAAGTACGCTGTTGTTTTTATTCTACCAGTCTCAAATCAAGCATAAAAAAAAAAAAAAAAAAAACAGTTGAAAGCTGAATGGGGGGGGCAGGGAGGGAGGAGAAGTTACTTTGATATGTGGGCTGTGAGTCTTCTGTCAAGTTAGAACAAGATAAGCCAATTCAGATTTGCTTTTTAAATTATTTCTAGAGAGAAGAGCTACTAGGGGTCCCTTGGGAATGCTTGCTGTGTGCCATGTGTTCTGCATGTCTACTCAATAAACCATGTGAGCCACCCAAAGCCTTCCAAGGTAGAGATTTCCCATTTTAACGATGAAGAAGCTCACTCTTGGAGAATTTGGTAATTGCCTGAGGTCACCCAGGTTTAATTGGCAGAACAGGGATCAAGCCCAGCTCTGTCACATTCCAGCATACAGTCCTGTTCTCACATTCCTGAGCCTTCCATCCTTTCTATCCAGTCTTACTGTATGCCAGTAAAAGCAGAAAAGGCATGCAGGGCTTTTTTTCCCTCCTCTGGCTAGAGTTTCTAAGTTTATGGTGTAGGAAAAGAGGCTCCGAGAGACAGTTATGTATGAGTGCTGCATAACCACTAATGGACCGCAGAGCACCCTCCCAGAACACGCTTCTTCACGGCATCATCCCGGTTCATTCAGGAAAGCTCCTCCGGTAACAACAGGGAGCCTCTTTTTGATTTGTTACTTTTACTCTACGAATGTTCTCCATCCTAAAGGAATCATACCAAGCCGGCTACTGCGTCACTTACAAGTGGCGTGGGAGACTGTCCAGAAGCTTCCAAGAGTAGCTCTCAGCATGGAAAAATGTCCACCACCCCATGTTCTGTGCTCAGAGCTCCTGCCCAGGGCTCTAAGGCCACACACCTGTAAGACACCTCCCACCCCCAATCTGTTCTCAACTCTGTGCACTGCAGGTGCTTCCTCTGCCTGGCCTTCTGCTCTTACCCTCCCTTCCCCCTAATCCTGCTGGATTGTCCTCTAAGGCCCCACTCAAAGCTGGCTTGGCTAGTAGGCTTCCTGGAAGCCCCTCAGCAACATGCCGCCTTTCCGCCTTTCCACTGTGACACTGATAGGACACCCCTGCTGTTCCCCTCGCTCTGGCCTCCCCCCCACCCCCACCCCACCCCTCACCCACCCCACCCACCCCCACCCCCCAGCTATGGAGGTCCAGCATGAACCAGCTTGATCAGCACGGCTTCCTTCAGCTGTCTCATGGGAGCTACTTGAGGAATGGTCCTCACACTGGCTACATGCTGCCGTCTGTGTTCTATAAAGGTTATAACTACAGCCTTTAAATTAAAAATAAAACAGGCTATTTTAGCTTGAGGAATGTTATCCTCATCCTCATTAGTCATCCTTCACATTGGGGCTCACACAATGTCTCTAAATTTGTATGTAGCTCGTTCAGTGTTTAAGACTGTAATGTAAGCTGCCCAGTGTCATCTCCTCTTTTTAAACCAGAAACCACTGCATTGATCCTCTTCCTTCCAATCCCACAGTCAGCGCCTTGCCCATGAAGTCCTTTATGCCCAGTGCCTTGTCCCTGTAAGTTAGAAGCTTCCGTGTTTTGGAGACTTGGCCCAGCTTTGAAGTGCCAAGGACTTTTGCATTTGAATATATTTTAATGTATTTAAGGATTCTTTTAATCAAATGTTTCCCTAATTTAGTTAGCTTTCTTTTTTTAATACTCCCAAGCCAGGAATTTGTTTATTGTGACTAAATTCTTTTTAAAATAGAACTTAAGACATTACTAAATCTATTTATGGCACTCCCTCTTGTTAGATCTTTCTGCATCTCAAGAGTGTGTGCTTCCTTCTTCTGTGCCTAGTGCAGTCAATACTCCCTCACTGTGGTGGTCTGACCACCTTTCTCTGGCCAGCCCTGAGTTGGATGAGCAGTCCAGCAGACACTCACACAGTGCCGCTGAGAAGAAAAGTGTGTGGACCCCAGAAAGTGAAGGCAGTGGGACCTGTGTGTCTCTCAGGGTTAGAAGGAGAAGAGTTGATGGAAATGAGGGTGTATCAGAGGCAGGGTCCAGGTAGGCATTTCCCCCCTTCCCAAGTGGCAGTACCAGCAGGAGATGCAGACTTCAGCACACAGCCAGCCTCTGCACGGATGGGCCCTTGGTTTTAGCATGGTGCCTAGCCTAGGGAATATGATCACTAAGTGAGTGATGCTTGAAGCAGAGAGACAGGAAAACAGTCAGTACCAGGAAAGCTGGTCCCAACTCCAGCTGCTGGTATTCTGTCACTCTCCAGAGAGCCTGAGAGAGCCCTGCTTGGGAGCACAGGTTAGACCTATGTCTCTAGACACCCTGAGCCTTAATGTTAGTGAAACTAGATATATTCAGAAGAGCAAGAAAGCCTGCGAGGCAAGAGCAGCTCGACCTGTGAGCTTCCCAGGGTCAGCATCTGCTTCCTGCAGCTTTGCACCACCCTTTCCCATCTGTCTGCCTTAGGGGCAGGGAAATAGTGACTAGAAATAAGACTGATAAATAAAACAAGAAAGAGCTTCTCTGGCAAAAAGGTAGAAACCTGTTATACCCATGTTAAATCCATGCAGCTATCTATGGGTAGAAACCTGTGATATCCATGTTATATCCACAGCTATCTCTGGGTGCTTGTCGAGTTCTCCTTCTAACGAGTATCCCCCAGACTCCAATTCTGATTCATCTTTTATCCTTCTCCAACCTACTCAAAGTCTGTCCCCTCCTCAGAACTCTAACCTCAGGCGGAGCTCCCCACTCCGTCTCCAGGTGTCTCCTGTGTGGGTTCAAGAGCTCCTTCCCCTCCACGGCTCTTATTTGCAGACCTTGGGCATGCACATGGGCACCCTCATTCTTCTCTGTACTCTACCAGCTTCAGCTTTGTTTATTTCCTGAGACCTGGTGAGTTTCCCTACCCCTTTGGTTTTATAAAAGCCTACTTGCATACGCTGATTGGTAAATACTGGCAGGAATAGAGCTAACATCTTTGAAGCTGTTGCTTCTCCAGGGAGCAGCTGCTAACCTGGGCCTTACGTTAGCTGCTCCTGTAGTTACTGTACCAGCTTTGTGTGTATTCATAAACAGGATCATACCCATATAAACACAATATACAGTATATCAGTTGTTTTACAGATTCTGAACTTCATATAAATGCAATTATACTGTTTTTTGTTTATTTTGTTTTGTTTTTGTTTTTGTAAATATTGTTGTCCCGGCCCATGGTGCAGATCAGTGGCAGAGTACAGGCTTATCATATATAAGGCCCTGGGTTCAATCCCTAGCACCAAAAAAAAAAAAAAAAAAAAAAAAAAAAAAAAAAAGAAAGAAAGAAAAAAAAAAAAAAAAAAAGAAAGAAAGAAAGAAAAAAGAAAAAAATATCTTGCTCCTTAAAGCTTTTAAAAATGATTATATAAAACTTGTATATTATATGAAAAGTATAGAAATATTATCCATTTAACATCTTGTTAAATCTTAATATATTGCTATAATTGCTTCTGATTTTTAAGAGAATTAACATTCGGTGCCCCATCATCCCACCCCTCTCTTGTTCTTAACTCCCCAAAGTAACCTCTGCCCTTAACCTAGTGCTTGGCTAGGTTTTACTGCAGAGACACTCACAAACAATATGCATGCATGTTTTGAATTTCATAAGGACATATTAATATATTCACTTCTAGCTTGCTTTGTTCACTGAAGATTGTCTTTGAACTTTGTGCACATTTCGTCTGTGAAATTTGTGCCGTGAAGCCCTAGCTCTCTCTAAACTGCTGTCTGTGCTCTGTGGAGAGGGTACACCGCTGTTTATCTATCCAGTCTCCTACTGGTCTACATTTAAGATGGTTCCGTCATCATCATTGTCATCGTCGTGGTCATCGTGGTCGTCATGGATGGTACAACAAGCTCACACCTACCAGCTTCTAATGCTTGTGTAGAATTGTGTAGGTTTCTTGGGTGGAATTGCTGCTGAGTTGTGGAGTGTGTGCATCTTCACTTCCAGTATATCAGAGGCTTAGCAGTTCATAGTCTGCATCAGTGAATAGGAACTCAGTGTTTTGTACCTTGGACAACCCCTGAGTATTATCTGGTTTTTTGTGAACCCAGTAGTTCCTTTCTTTCATCAAACATGTATTGAGTACCTCTCATGTGTCACACACCTGTGTTAAGTGCTAAGAACATAAAATAATGAACCATCAGCACATCCTAAAGGATCCTCCAAACTTCTATAGAAATGTCTGCCTGTGGAAACATAAAAAAGTAGGGATATCTACAGTGCCAAGTTCAATAGTGGCATCACTGTGGGCTTACAGTTAGAAATTTCTGATCTCCTGGAAAGAAGAGTTCAGTATTAATAGATCCATTGTGAGTTTGTTTCTGTGGGCAGGGAAGAGGACCTTGGCTCTTCGTGGCTAGCTACAGCAGTAGAGCCCCCAGTTCTTCCATATCTGCCCAGTGATGGGAGATAGTCCCCCCTTACTCTTCAGAAGTATGTGCACACCGTGAAAGAACTGCTGCTGAGACCGCACTGGCCTTAGAAAGGAGAGAGTCTGGAGTGAGCACTGACCACTGGACCACACCCAGTGGCCTCAGGAACCTCAGTGTGCATTGCCCTTAGAGCAGTTTCCAGATCAGGGGCCTAGGCGCATGTGAAATAGTGGACTAAGCCTTCCTTAACTCTTGAGGCAGCCTGTATAATATTTTTTTTTTTACCATGTTCCATGATATCTCAACTAGGTCTTTTTCAGTGTATTTATTGAAATGTGAAAATGTTTACAAAGTTGAGAAAGGTTGCCATTAAGATAATTGAAATGTAAGCATCTGAAGGCTTATATACAGTCATGAGAATTCACAATCCTGTGGAATACTACAAAGCTAGATGAGGCACGCAGGGTAAGAGCAAGGAGGGGACAGAGTAAATATTTACTAAGTATCTGCCTGATTCTTTTTAATCCTGTCAACAAACACAATGAGGTAATAATTATTGCTCCCATATTGCCTGTGACATCACTAATAAATGGTGGCCGTTTCATCTGATAGCAGCAGAGTATGATTCTGTCGCCTTTCAAAATGGGACAAGGATATATAGCAGTTTTTTGTTTGTTTGTTTTTTAGAAAGCTTCATGCTTCAGTTTGGTAATATTCAAACTACAAAAATAATCTGTTTAACACCATCAGATAACACACACACACACCAGTAAAAAGTACAGCCAGCTTAACAAGACCTAGCTATGCTTTTCCTTGTCACTTAACGGGCAGTGATGGTCATAGGAGACACTTTCAAGACGCATACTTCTGAACTGGAAAACTTTACCATTGTGTCTCTCAGAAATGAGCAATGTGCTTAGATCACGCTTAGCTTTCTAGTGGTTGGAGTCCATGTGTCTCAAAAGTCTCATAGTTGTTAATAAGATAGAGGTGAATAGTAAAACCACCACATAGTAGAAACACAGCAGTCTTTCCACACAGGCTGGGGACGAGCCTGAGAATGAGATGTATGTAAGCCACTGTTATAAGTCAACTTCAAGCAGGGTATAATGGTATACCCCCTTATTCCTAGCAGTTGAGATTCTGCTGCCACAAGTTCAAGGTCAGCCTGGGCTATCTGGCCAATTCTAGGCCAACCGGGACTGCACAATAAAACTCTGCCTCAAAACTTCAAATGTAGTCATCGTTAGAGGGGCAACAAGAAAGCTCTCCTAACACCACTTGAAGGGACTGAGAAGCCTGGCACTGGGAACACAACACTAACCACCAGTAAGTGGGTCTGGGAGGATCTTCCCTACAAATCTGAGAACATGGGGGCAAGCAGAGGAATATATAGCTTGTGAGGCCTGAAGAAATGAAATAATGGCTTGTGAATAATGGTGAAAATATTTGATGATGTGACTCCCAGGGAAGCAATTATGGTTAACCCCTCTTTTGTTTGGCATTTGTCAAGATTGAACTGCCCCACAAAACCAAATTTTCCAGACAGCTAAAACTTTCCTATTTATGTCTCTTGAATGTTTTTTAACCATGCTTGATGGAAATGTTTTTGAAATAGATTGTTCAGTTTTCCTTCCTTCTTGAACAGCTATAAGAAATAATGTTTCCTTGGATACCTTTGACTCTAAATATAAGAAAACTTAATTAAGTGAGGTAAAATAATAAAGACTTGTAATCACCTCAGAAAACAAGAAACTCCAGAGATGATAAAGCCAGCAGCTCAGCGACATCTCAACAGCCTCCTCAGGGACACTAGCTGGGCCACAGCTCCAAGCATCAGGACTTCACATGATAAGCTCAAAGGCTAGAATGAACTGGGGGCTTCTGCCTCCCTCCACATGTCTCTAATCAGAGTGGAAAATCTTTCTCAGAAAAGCCCTTGCCAACTTCCCCTCAGACCCCACTGGCAACAGTGAGTCAAATTTGCATGCTTATATATGGGGGAATATAGTTCACTTATAGAGTGCTTGCATAACTTGTGAGAGGCCCAGGCTACGATCCCCCAGTGCCACCAACAGTTGCACGCCATGGCTTCTGGGAATCTAAGAGAATCAAGCACATACCAACAGGATGAGAGAAGGGAGCTATGCTCATGGCAGGATGCAGGATAGAGAAAGGGGGTCAGGTATGCTGCCAGGGGTGGCTACTGCCATCTTTAGGATTCAGGGAGCAGGATGACTTGGGTGCATCGTGTTCTTTGCTCCTACATACACTACGTGGCCTCAGACCAGGGTTACTCTGACTGCCCCATCATTTATTATACTCTCCTTTTCCCCAGGCCAGATTGCTCATTACCAACACTTGCTGCTAAAATGCTCTTTCATTGTCTTGCTATAATTATGATACTTTGTTTTATTTCTCAGAATGAAAAATCCTATAATCAAAATTATTCAAGCTATTCCTAAAATATTCTGAAAGAGAGTCAGGTTGTGTATCCAGTGTATGGGATGGAGTGGTTTCTGGCTGTCCTAGGGCCACTTTTCCATGGTTGGTATATCTGAAGAAGTGAGACTTCCCCATAGAGCCCTGTATCTGAGACAGCCCTTTCCTGGACTCTTCTTATAGTAAAATGATGAGCATTTGTGGACAGGCAGGGCAGGCAGGCTCCTAAGTGGGTAAACAGCAGCCACACACTGCACCTCACCGTGCTGTAGAGAAAGGCAGCATGCCTTATCTGTGTTTAATTCCTCTCATGCTGCCACCCGGTTGTTACCTGGGAGCCACCATTAATTCAGTGGCAGTGACCATCATGTTGCAGCAGTCTAGAATGCAGCCTCACCACACCTGTCTCCTCACGTGGCCAAAGCTGTATGGACAAGACTCCAGACGGCCCCAGTGTGTGCAGAATTAAAGTATTGGGTGCGGCTTAGTTAAGCCAGTTCTTAAAGAACCCTAGGAGCTGTTCAGATCGCTGAGCCAAGGAAGACCACCCCTTCTGTTTATAGAAAGCTGACCAAAACTCACAAGGAGAAGAAAAAAATACTGATAATAAGTAGTAGATCAAGGGGAATGATTTTGTCCTAGGGATCAAGTGTGTGCCAGTCACTCATAAGAAAGCAAATGATTAAAGAATTGATGGCTATAGCCAAACTGTGGGACCAAATTGCTTAGGCTCCACAAAGTTCCTTTAAAACAAGTTAGCTGCTTAAAGCCTACAGTAATTCTTTTTCATCAGTTAACTTGAAGTAAGTTAAGTGACAGAGACATTTAGAGATAAGAGAAAACAAGTTTTGTTTTTGCTAACTTCTAACTAATTTGTACTATTCAGATCTTATACGAAAAAATGCAAAGTAGTTCTGAGATATTGGTTATTATATCATTTTATACATAGAGTAGTTTTTAAAGAAGCTACCATTTTATTGACTACTGACTATTTTAGATAGAATACAACTTACCTGAGCAAGGTACCTATAGCTTTAAACATTTATGTTCTCTACATGAAATACCATATAGACAACTTTTACCTCTGAGATCCTTTGACAGTTCCTGTTCTTCCAGTAATCCAGTTGTGCTACAGGAAGTTTTCTGATTTGAACATTGGCTATAAGGACATGCTGTTCTCTATGGAGACAAAAAAGAATCATGTAATGAATGCTTTGGGGGATTATGATATACGTCAGTATGGAGCTCGCTGATATTTAAATAAAAATCATGTCTTACTCGAGTGAGTAAATAGATATTTCTGGTTTTTAATGTTTCTAATACTAATTGGCATTTGAGTCAAAGAAAATAGTTCAAAACTAGGAAATAATATATTTCTAAACATATCAAATACTAATACCTGCAACTCACTTCTTCTGCAAAACAAAATAGTGGAAAAAAAGATTAGAAGGCATTCCAACCAGATGCAGGAGTGTATACCTACGTCCCAGATACTCTGGAGTCAGAGGCCAAAGGAGCTCATGAGCCCAGGAGTTTGGCACCAGCCAGAGCACTAATCCAAGACCTGTATAAAAGTTTCTTTTTTCAGGGGACTGGGAGAATAGCTCAGTCTGTAAAGTACTTGCAAGAAGACCTGAGTTCGATCCCTATAAAAAGCTCTGCGTTGTGACATGTGCTCGTGATCCCAGCTGAAGGGGCAGCTACATGAGGAGCCCCAGGCCTACTGGCCAGCTAGTCTAGTCTAACTGGTGAGCTTCAGGCCACTTGAGAGACCCTTTCTCAAAAGAGGTGGATACCATTCCTAAGAATGACATCTTTGAGGTTTTCCTTTGACCACCACAAGCACAAGCACTGACACTTGTACTTACATCCACACATCCACACACACACTCACACACACACACACACACACACACACACACACACACTTCTTTTGTTTTTAGAAAAATATAGTCTAAAGCCTGCAAAGCCAGTAGCTTGAAAGTCACATAGCCTGTAGTCGTAGCTACATTATTTTTGATAGTGAGTGATGGCTGTTTATAAATGATTGCATTGAATTCTTTTGTTTAAAATTACTCTTTTTTTAAAGGTAAACTAACATGTTAAATACTTTTCTATTATTAACAATCAATTTGGAGGTTAATCTGAATGTTGTTTCCTATTTGGAAACTCGGATGTAATTCAGCAGTTGCGATTGAAGTTGAGGAAAAGTGTACATGAGCAGGCATTTGTTCCTAAAAATTATCAGTGGAAATTAAATGAGCATCAAAAGGACATAAAAAGGTTAGAAATCAGTGTTTGTTCAGAGTAGCTGAGGATGTTACAGACCAAGCTTGTTATATGGAAGAACCTACAAGGACTTTCTAAATTGAAGTATTTGTCAAATATTTGGATTGGTGTTTTCATACTTTTGTTGTACTGTGTTATAAAATCTCTGTTTCATAAAAATAGCCATGTATGGAGGCTATCATATTGTGGCACTGAGAAATGTGACTAAACAGTGGTCATTCTCAGTCTTGCCCCTTTTCTTTGGTAGTGCTGTGAGTCACCAGTAGAAAGCCCCTGTGCCGCTGAGTCAGACAGTGGCAGTCGGGCACACTCAGAAGTCTGAGAGGCTCTACCAACAACACAGTTTTTTGTTTGTTAGTTGGTTGGTTTTGGTTTTGGGGGGGCAGTGAGTTATTGTTGGGGGTTTTCTTTAAAAAAACAAAAACCATGAAGCTAACTTTTCCTTTGAGAAGTCACATCTAGGGAAAGCCCTAGGATCAGCAGTATGTGCGGAGGGAGGGAGGGAGGGAGGGCGCACTCCACAGCATCCTTACATGTCGCTTTAATATGTATCTGTTTGTGCAGCCAACATTTCCATCCCTGTTCATGCTTTACAGTGGAGGCTCTGGCTTACTGACTGAGTTGTAATCGCAACACAATTTTAAGCAGGTTATTGGAGAGTATTCTTCAGTGTCACACAGTAGGAGCCAAAGATTCCTATCCTGGCTTTAGATTTTGTCCCCTGTTGCTGCCCAGTCTATGAGAAAGTTGACAAAGTCCACGCACTTTCTAGTTTACTTAGCTGTTAAACACACAGTTTCAAAATAATGTCCCTTTCTTGAAGTTTTAATTAACAAAGCGTCTAAAATGGGCTCTGCAAAGCTAGAAAATTCTATACACATCGTTACTGCATTTGTTCTATACACATCATCACTGCATTTGTTAATGTGCCTAGTCTCTGTCCTGGAAATGGGTAGCATTACACAAACATTGTCTACCTCAGAGAAGGTTGAAACTGTTTCTGGGGATGCTTTGCCTCCACCAAACCTAACAAGAGATTTTATTTTTAAAACTTGACTTAACCCCCAAAGCAACACTACATGTTAGCGGGGGCTGAGACTCAGCTCTGACGGGCAGCAGCAGAATCTCTGTTCAGATTTGCCCCCGCTGTGGCCCACTAAGGAGCTCCCTCTGATTTACAAGATATAAATATATGTGGTAACATATGTGGGAAAAAATGGAAAGTGCTGAGTATGGAGATTCACGACTTGATTGGAAGCAGAATGATAATTTTATTTTTCTGGTAGTCTAGTTGGTGCATCCTATCTAAAGCCCTCTTTGTCCCTTTTCCAAGTTTGTTCTTGAAAACCATCTTTCATCCTGCCCTCCCCCATCAGATTACAGATGAGGAAGACACAGTCCCACCCTTGAAAAGCATATGGCGTAATGGAAACTTAGCACAGTTACATGGCTAGCTCTGCAACGGCAATGGGCAAGGCCAGGGCCCAGGAGGTCAGACAGTGTGGGCTGCCATTCTGGTTATGCCTAAGACTCTACATATGTCATGGATTCTCTGGTCCCTCATGCCATTGCTTTGATCCAAACCTCAGTCAGTGCTTGTAGTTCCAATTGTCATGTACCCAACATTCTGAGTTAGCCAAAAACATGTCTTAAGATGTGTTTATTTGCTGGGCAGTGGTGTCAGATGTCTCTAATCCCTGCACTTGGGAAGGAAGCAGAGTCAGGTGGATCTCTGTGAGTTTGAGGCCAGCGTGGTCTACAGAGTGAGTGTCAGGACATCCAGGACTATACAGAGAAGCCCTGCCTCGGGAGGAATAAAAAGGATGTGTTTATGAACTCCAACCATCTTTTCCTTTTTTTGCCTTGCAGTTGACCTGCCCCTGTTTTTCCCTCGAGATCAGCCGACGCTCACATTTCAGTCAGTCTATCACTTTACCAACAGTGGACAGCTTTACTCCCAAGCACAAAAAAACTACCCATACAGCCCCAGATGGGATGGAAATGAAATGGCCAAGAGAGCAAAGTAAGTGGCACTTTGTTAGTCGACTGGCTGTGCGTGGCCTTTTTGGTTTGGTTTGTTTGGTTTGGTTTGGTATTTTGTTTTTTGTATTTTGGGGTTTTTTTTTGGTAAATGGATTATAGGAGATATGAAATAGCAAGTTAAGTTGTAGATAAATAATGTCAATAATAAAAATGTTGTCAGTTACTTATGTATTTTAAATGATAAATTTCAAATGTTGGTAAACAGATTTTCTAGTGAATAGTCAGTATATGAGGTCAGTATCTATTTTTCCATGGGAAACTGCATCTCATGAATTATGTTATGTTTCTCCTGTGTGTTGCATGGATTTGTATACTCAAGTACACAGACTCCTTAGATCTGCAAACACTGCTGTGGAACTTGTGTCTCAATGGAGATTGAAGTTACTGGCCTTAATAGTTGAGTACAGAAAGGCTGTCACTATAGTCATAAGGATCAGGTTGATCCAGAAACATGATGATTGCTTTTTGTAGGTAAAGACTTCGGGGTCTTGGCCAGCAGTGTATGGACCATTGCCTCCTAGCCTGAAACAGCAGTAGATTGAAGTGGGATTTTCCAAAAATAAATCATAGTGTGGTGTGTGGCTAATACTTTCTCACTCTGCACAGCCATGTGCTCTTACCTGTGATCCCAGCTGAAGGGTGGGCAGAGCCAAAGAATCATAGAAAGAGAAGTGTCTCATAGGCACCCTCTGCTGCTCATCCAATATTTATTACCCTCTACAGCTTTCCAGGCACTGTGTGCCATGCTGAGATGTCATGAGAAAGAAACTAGAAACTATCCATAGCCTCACTGAGCCTGTAGCCAAGCAAGGAGATAAATCCTACCAAATTCCTCACAGCTTTAAAGTACCCATAACAAAAGACGACCTTCCCTCACAGTCAGCTATTGGATGGAACACAGGGACCCCAATGGAGGAGCTAGAGAAAGTACCCAAGGAGCTGAAGGGGGCTGCAACCCTGTAGGTGGAACAATATGAACTAACCAGCACCCCCTGAGCTCGA
>NC_034596.1:560401-618589 GCF_900095145.1 Mus pahari | reverse complement strand
GGGGGGGGGGGGTATAGGAACTTTCGGGATAGCATTTGAAATGTAAATAAAGAAAATAATAATATTAATAAAAAAGACGACCTTCCAGGCTTAGAAACTTCTTGATTATTAAGACTTCCTGTTCCTACCAACCATTTCCTAGTTGAGTTTTCTTCCCAGAGCAAACCCTCCTGCCCTCTCTACTACTCAACGCTCACGTGTGGCGGGCTCAAGGCTCTCCAAGAGTGCCCTTCTCAGGCACGCCAGCTGCCCGAAACCCCTGTGTAACACACACCCAGGGCTGTTATCTGAAACTCATGTGTCTTTCTCCTTATATTTTCCCTTTATATCCAGGCTCCTGAAGTCTGAAATTCTATTTAAGGAATAAACAAACACATGCAAATGTAACTAGTAACAACTATTAAGACCTATGTTGACATGCAGTGGAACAAAGGAAATCTAAAGCAAGGCTCCCGTTTGAAGTCTTGCTGTTGTTTAATTTTCTGGGCTTTCCCTATGTATACACAGGATCTACCCTTAGAAGATGGGCCATTATTTGTGGTATGTGCTCCAGAGTCTGAACCAGACATGTCTTTGTGGTTTCCATGGCAAAGCTATCTTGGTGTGCGTGTGCGTACTTCTTAAGCAGGCATTTTAGCATGTATGAATTGAGTCTTTAAGGAGCTGTAGACCACAAGCCTGTGATTTCAGTATAGGAGTATTGTAAGTGAAGTCTGTTTATCTTAACAGATTGGTTCAGACTTTCAAGAGACATTTGCTTTACGTTAACACCAGTCTAAAGAAAACATCTGAAGTTGTGTTTTAAAAAAAAAATCTGCTTGCTAGTTTAGTGAGGATAAATCCATTTTAGATGTAATAAAAGAGACAGCCAGCAGCTCGTGCTGGCTAGAAATAGTAGATTTAAACCCTATTCTTTAATTGAACTGAGTAATTATATGAGGCTGTGTCAGAGGCCAGGTAATGGGCAAACATAAGCAAGAATTGTCCTGTGGTTAAGTCTGAAAACTAGCAGAAAGGCATGGAGGAAAATGTTGAACAAAACGAAAGGTCAGTGAAGCATTCCTTGCATGCCCCATGTCTGTATCCTATGAAAATACTGTACACAGTGCGTAAAAGGCTATAATTCACTCGGGGAGCTGTGCCCACCACATAAACACTCATGGTTTAGAACAGCCCTGAACCCTCTGAGTGAAATCAGCTGCTTATCCTGCCTGCCTAAGAGCAGTTTTCTAAACGTGTACATTAAAAAAAGGACACTTTCCGGCACTGAAAAGCCAGGGCTTTTCCTACCACAGTGCTTCTTGCTGATGTCAATCCAGCCAATACCAGTACCCTTAACAGATACAATACCCTAAAGTGAGTAGGTACAGGCTTTGGGGTCATACATGCCCCAGTTCCAACCAGAGTTTAATCCTATAAGCGCCATCGCCTTGGGCAGAGTGCATAATCTCTCTGAACCTCATCCTTTAAGACAGGTTGTACTCCCTCTGTTGACTGGACTTGCTAGGAAGGTGTACTCAGTGAGCAGCACACTGAACAACCGTAGTTTTTCCTCTGCCCCATCCTTCTGTGCTCTGACCCCTCATCCCCAAGCCCTTCAGTATGGGTTTCCTCATATATTTTAAACTCCCAGGCAACCTTCACCGCCTTCTTCCCAGTCCTGACTCTGGTCACATGTTCCTTCAGAATCTCTTATGTTTATTTTTCCTTTTTCTTTAGTATCTTTATCTTCATCTATTTTTCTTAACTAAATGGTGAGATCTTTAAAGGCAAAAGCTTGCTGTAATTATCTTTTTAATGTAGTATAATTTGTGTCTAACTTATAGTGCTATGGACAAATTTTTATATAAAGACTGTCTCTGTCTTACAATGGCTCAGCTTAAAATTTTTGAGCCATATATTGGTCTGAAAAAACATACATTTGGTAGAATTCATACTTTGATCTTGAATTGTGATATTTTTATGAGATAGTGTTATTAATACACTGCTCTATGCAGTTCCAGAAAACAGCAGAAAACCACAGCTCCCGAGGAAAAAAAGCAGTAGTCTTAAGATATTCCATTTCACCAAACTCTGCTGCCCAACAGCTAGATACAGAAGTGGAGTTTTTACTAAGGATAGTTAATTCTATTTACATTGATTGGTTGACAGGTTGATTGACTGATTGAGTGAGTGAGTGAGTGAGTGAGTGAGTGAGTGAGTGATTGATTGGGGAAACTGGTCTCTCCTTTTACCATGTCATTTCTAAGGACTGAACTCAGGTTGTCAGGTTGGGCAGCAAGTAACTGTACCTGCTAAGCCACTCACTCACTGTCCTACAGGATGCCTTCAACCTCTTGTGAGTTTACTGGACTATAACCCCTTCAAAACTTGAAGAGCATCTGTTGCTTAAGTTGATAAAGTACATACATACTTAGAATTCTTTTGTCCTCTTAATATATTGGTCCTTTTGCCATTATGGAATGTCTATATCTGGTAAGACTTCTTGACTTGAAGTCTCCGTTAATGTAAACTAGCTGTCCCAGCTTCCTTCCACGTAGCTTTGGATGCTGGCTTTCTCCAGCTCTTTGCTTTGCTTAGTCTCTGTCTGTCTGTATGTCTTGAAACCTTTTGTAGGTTTTGATTATTTTTATCTAGTCTGATGGTCTGTGTCCCTTAATATTTATTTTGTTTATACTTAACATAACAAATGAGTTTATTAAGTTTAATTCCTACATCTTCCTTTTTTTCCAAATTTTTAAATTTCCTTTGTTTTTAATTTCTTTATTTTCTCTTCCAATGTTCTTTTGGTTTGTTGAGGTGTTTTGGCATATATCTTGATGTCCCTTTTATCTCTTATTGGCTTATTAACTTTATCGGTTCATATATTTTGGTAATATATGCAATAAATATAACCTTTACTTGACACATAAATTTACATGAATAGTACCTATCATAATTAATATTACAATGTTTCATACATAATCTAAATGCCTAAATCTATAAAAGGTGAGTCTCTTTATGCCCCTAGTTAGCCTTTGTGCTATGGTATCCATATGTTTTGATTTTGCATGTGAATTCCACAATACATTGACTTTTAACAGTCAAATGACTTTAAAAAATTTTTTTCTCACCAAAGGAAAACTATAATCTACTTCATTCTGGTTCTAGATAAAGGTAGCAGAGAATGATTTTTTGAGAGGATCTTACTGTGTAGCCTTGGCTGTCTTGGAGCTCACTCTGTAGGCCAGACTGACCTCCAACTCAGAAATCCACCTGCCTCTGCATCTCTAGTGCTGGGAAGGGTGAGTCTCAACACCCAACAGAAATGTATTTTTAAAATCTCATTTTTTTTAGAACATACCATCAGAGAGATGACATTTAAACCAAGAACACTGAGACTTACAGCCATTACCTAAAGAAAATGTCTCCTCCACGACATCCAGGTGCCTCTACCTTCCCTTGTAGACGTCACCACTCCTCATCTGTTACAGATCACCACTGCAGAAATTCTTATTCCCCTTCACATAGATAAAATATTCCCAAAGAGACATAGCTAGCTTCTTGTAGAGCAGGCACTCAGCCACTTGAGCTCCAACCTCAGTGTACATTCAGAGACAGATAGATAGACATAGCCCCCACCCTCTTTGCCACTTGCCCAAGGTCCCTTCCACAGGGACCAAGTAGCATGCTGTAGAGAAGAAATGTGTGCAGCAGTTTAAGGGCACTGACCTTGAAGTCCTGGCAGCTGGTTTAAACCTGTCTCTGTCATTTATGCACTGTGCAACTTTGGGGATATGCATAATCCTTCCAAGTCTTTGTCTCCTTGTCTATAAACTGGTAAAGACTTGTTTAGAGGGTCACTATGTGTCACATATAGTTCTCTGTGTTGAGATCTAACAAATTCCCACAAACTCCCCATTGTGAAGCACCACAGGTTATCACTCCAGAGTTTTGACGGGCTCTGAGGCCTACATTCCATGCATGAGTCCAGACAGCTGCAGTTAAGATTTAGGCTAGGACTTTGCTAAGTTGATTTGGGATGTTGGCAGAGTTCTGTTCCCTGTGGTAGTTGGATGCCATGCAGTTCCCTGTGTTCTTCCTTATTGGATGTCACCTGGAGATCACTCCCAGTAATTAGAAGCTGGTTTCATTCCCTGCTTAGTGGCCCCTCAATTTTTAAGCCAGCAGCGGTACATCAAATCCTCCTCATATTTCCAGTCTCTGACTTATGTGCCTGGCCTACACACCCAGATTTAAAGGGACCATTCCACTGACAGTTAGTTTCCCTTTATTAACATCACCTGTACCATATTGCCAGAAAACCTACTGCCAGAATGGAATCCACTGGTTTCAGTATCTCAGCTGTTACAGGGAACATGGAATTTTAGAATTCTGGCTTCTGGCTACTGTGTAAGGTAATGTAGGTACATGTCTGGTAGGGTCTGGCATGTGGTAAGCTTGCAATAAAAAATAACCCTCAGTGTGCTTTCTTACAGAGCAAAGATTTTAGTTTTAATATGTAATAGTATCAACACTAGACATACCGCGGTGACAAGCTCCAAACCCCAGCGACCTGACCCCAAAACCTTAGACTGCTGACTCCTGTAGCTTTATTATCTTTATGCCAACACAGCTAATTAAAGAGTGGAAAAATCTCACTCTTGAGTTGCATAATTTATATAAAACTAACTACCTTAAAAGACAAAACAAAAAGCAAAAAAAGATACCTTGGTATTGTACAGGTAACTTACACCTGTCTAGATTAGGGTTGGTGACCTTTTTATAGTACTGTCTGTCTATGAGACAGTGAGATCTATGCAAAGATGGCATGATTGTTAGTGAATTTCGATGAATACCCCCTCAGGTTGGTCCTAGCAGAGGCCTAGTAGGATCTTAGAATAGAACTGAACCCCCAGTATACCTACTTCAATGGTTTGTCACACATAAAGTCACAATATAAAAGGAATCACTAAGATAGTTCAAAAATAGCTCCTTAGACAACACATGGGAGTAATTCCTCATGAGCCTTCCCAAACCATTTTCCATTTCCCTTCTTGCCTCAAGGTCAGAAAGAGATGTTTTTCTTACCCTCTCAAAGCAGTCCATGCCTTCCCATGGGTTGTGTTTCACTATACACTCTTTGATCATTTGACATCCAGTTGTCTGTAAAGAATCATTTTCTTTTTAGCAAATACCTTTTTAATTGTATATTATGGATTATTTCAATGAATTTCACTATTGCTACTTTAATATTTTCAAATGTTCTATGGGTTGTTTGGATTTTTTTCCTTCAAAGTACTTATTACCAAATGCTCTAATCCAGTCTTATGCATTTGTCCTTTCAATAAAACTTCTAAATATAGGTTGACTCCTTGATTCAAGAGATGAACATAGATGTGACATCAGATTTTGCATCTCAATCTCCAGTCCTCTCCATGGTCCCTGGAGGCCCCCTAGGACTCTTGCATTACAATATGGAAATCCTAGTTCCAATTGGGTCCTCATAGCAGGGAGGGTGGGCATGGCCTGAGACCTGCTCAGAGGCCAGGGCATGACGGTGGTTACAGTGTAAATACCTTTGTATGTTTATTTCCCCACCCCTCTTGGTTCTCTGTTGTTAGCGCCAAGGGTGCCTTCTTCCTAATGCCTTGTTTCTACTGAGCCTAAGCTGTAGAAAGCCTTGGTCTCATCCCACCTGTCCCCGTGCCTAGTGAGCTGGCATCTTGGGAACCCACTGGCTCTGTGCTTCTCATCCACACTCAGTTCAGAGAAAACCTTGACGGAGGCCAGATAACTCTCTCTAGGCCATGGCTTTGTCCTATCTCTTCCCTTCATATCTGTGTTCCTGGAACTCCAGCCTGACATCTAAGGATACAAAGTCTATCAGGAAGGCAGGAGATCTGTAAGCTTTGCTTACTCATATCCCAAGATCCCTGGACAAAGGGGACAGAGGAGCTAAGGCAGAAAGAGGAGTCACTGGCTGAAGTCAGAGCAGCCCATGCTAGACTCCAAGGAAGTTCTGTCCCAGGGCCCATGGGGTCAGACCTTGGGACAAACTCTCAACCCAGCAGTGATTCGTGAACTTCTTTGTCTCTTGCTTTGCCCTATTCCCTAGGACCAGTTCCCTTTAAAAACTCCCAACCTCATCTCAACTGAACTCCCCTTGGGAGAGCAAAGGGAAATTCTCAGGCCTTGGGCTGTCTGAACACCCTGAGAGGACAATGTAGGTCCCGGGTCCTCTTGAGCTGACAGGGCTTGAGAAGGCTGTAGCCACCAGTGCCTGCCATCCTGCCTGCCTGGGTTTCTCTGTGAAGCAGCTCCTGCATCCCTCTGAGCTTTCCCTCATGGTTTAGAAATGTAGAAAGAAAGGTGAGATAAACAGCCTGGAATGAGAATCTTCAAGGGACATGGTTTGTTTTTACTGACAGAAGAGGGAGCAACAGGGATGGGAGGAATCCAGTTCTGCCTGACAACAGGCGTCCTCTCCCTTGCGTAGGTCAGAGAGAGTGTGTTATTTATTAGAGTCTGACATCTGTTGCTGTGATATGATAAGCTCCATTAAAACGCCTGGCCATCAGTCACTGCTTATTCAGCTTCATCCCAGAACTAGCCTCTCACCAGCCTGGGAGCCTGCACAGCCCTGACTGTACCAGGCACCAGCATTTGCAGTGCTGCCCTGCCTCACCTCTCCCTGGGAAAGCCAATCAGAGCAAGTCCCCTCAGCCGGACCCCTTGGCCCATCTTTTCTCAGGCTTCTTTCTGCTTTTCCAAAGCTCTGTAGCTCTGTGGTTTTGAGCTCTCTGTCCACCCCTCTTTCACAGTGGAAAACAGGGTTGGGCCTAAGTTTTAACCTCTGTTGTGCAAGCCAAGATGTTGGCCTAAGTTGGGCTTATCAGGGGAGAGCCAGAGGTGGGGAGCGTCTGGCCCATTGTCCAGTTTTTGCTGGGAAAGTCATGGTGGGGACTACTGAGTGCTCAAGTATGAATTCTAGTTATACCAGCCCCTGCCATGGGGAAAGTGTTCTCCATCACTTGTAAGGTTGCCGGGTTGTTTGTGAGTTATAGTCAATGTTTTCTTTCTTAGAAAAATACACAAAAAGAAAGTTCTGGAGAACTTCTGGAGAGAAGTTCTGGATTGGGGTTTTTAAATAACACACCAAAGAGGAATGTACATTTACTAATAGGATCAGAGTTCCCTTTGAACCATTGGAAGAAGACACATATAAGAAAACAAAGAAAATGCAAAGCTGACAGCTAGGAGACCTGGATCCCATCCAGGTACCACTCTTAACTGCCTGTGTGATCTTGGGAAGGGCATGTCATTTTCTGGGCTTTGGTACCCTCATCTGAAAGCATCAGGCGAGTATCTACCTGTTATCACTAAACTTTGATCGATTCATGGAAATTTTAAGTGAAAAGTATGTTTAAGATAGCATGGCATAGTTTTTTAATCTATATTGAAAAACATCCATCCCTGTTACCAGAGGTCAGCTACAAATTGAAATCTTACTAAATAGAACTAAGGACACTGTGTACGTGATGCTGTTTGTACAGCCTGCATCTGATATTTATAGAACACTTCAGCTGTGGAATGTGCATGCATATGCCCCGAATACACACCCTGTAAAATCACTCTAGATGCAATGCGTTTTCAGATGTCAAGTTAAAACAGCTTCCTGGGAATTAGGCTTGACTGTTCAGATGTGTGTGTGCTGGCTTCTGACACATGCCGCCAGGGGTGCTCAGGGCTGTCATGTGTGATATGGAGTCCAGCCAAGGCAAGAGGGCCCAGGCTCTTGTTTCTATCACTTCTCATTGAGGCAGAGATTCGAGGAGGAGGAGGAGGAGGAGGAGGCGGCGGCACCACCATCAAAGGATGGTCAAAGAATGGTGAGGACTGTTCATATTCATACTGTGCAGATTATTGTGATAAGCACAGGCCTTGCTTCTTCAGGAACAAGATTCTCTCTTGTCTGTCATCGGATTGTTCAGCACAAGAAGCACTGGTGGCTTCATTAGGACTAGATTCCTGCCTGCTGAAGTGGAATTGATAGAAATAAGCAAGAGTGACTAGGCAAAACAGGTCTCTTGTCTTTCCTCAGTGATCCACAAAATCATAGCCAACAGCAGAGCTAGGTTGGGTTGACCAAGCCAGAAAGTGTGCTTGAGAGTGGGACCAGATTCAGGACATGGGACACAGGGAAAAAAAAAAAACTTTAAAAATCAGCTAGAAATGTGATAAACTTTGACTGTCACGGTGGCAATGAAATGAAATTACTGGCATAGAGTTGACAATTGGGACATCAGTTTCGTTTCTTGGAAGAACCTGGTTAAGATGTACAGTACAAAGATTAGAACCCTGTGTCCCTGAAGACTGGTCCAAGACAATACCTAAGCTGTGTGTGACCTCCTGCTTTTCCCCTGCCTCCTGTGGCCCCAGGAGCAGCACATTGGAATCAGGGCCTGGAGTGAGGAAGCTCAAAAGTGGAGTGGCTCGGGTGGCCTTCTGCTTCACAGCTCACCCAGGAGGCTGAAGGCCTTCATGTCCTTAGGTCGAGCCCAGGATATTCTTGAGCAGAAATAACTTTCTGAGGGTCTAAAGACCCAGTCCAGAGGGCTTTTAAGGAAGGTGATTACCTGCATAGCTAAATTTATTATTAGGGTTTATAAATGAGAGAAAAGAGTAAGGGTACAGTGACGGGCAGGCCACAAGCAACGTGACCTTCACTGTAACCTCCAGATCATCAGGGGATGGGATGCACAGCGAGAAGTAGAGAAGAAACTCCAGTGACTCCTGTCTTCCACACAGCTTAGTCAACCCAGTGGAAAATGGAAGGCAAGAAAGCAGAAGTTAGGTCAAGAGATGCCTAGGAACAAAGTTACCTCTGAGGGGAAAATAATAATTCATTTCTTTGTGTCCCATGAAAGTCAGTGCCAGGTGCCTAGCAGAGAGAAACAGGGCATAGCAGTTATGTTTTGGGTTGGCAAATCCAT
The DNA here is from genome assembly GCF_900095145.1 of Mus pahari. NCBI lineage: Eukaryota > Metazoa > Chordata > Mammalia > Rodentia > Muridae > Mus > Mus pahari. The sequence goes on along the minus strand of NC_034596.1, from coordinate 609,614 downwards.
TCAGCAAATATATAGGAAACATGTGCAAGAAACTACATACAAAACATGTGCAGAGCCCTGGAGACCCTAACATGTAACACACAGAGAGAGGGGGAGGGGGGAAGAGAGGGGGGGAGGGAGGGAGAGAGAGAAGGTAGGGGGGAGGGAGAGGTGCTATTCTCAGAATGCTGAAATGCAGAACCCATATTTCAGAGAACCCCAGCTCCCAGCATTACTGTAGTGCCTGGCATAGTGTTGTTTAGTGGTGGCTCCTGCCACACTGAGACACTTGATCTTTTTTCTGAATGCAGTAGGGTTTTCCTGACAAGCTTATGAGTTGATACATAGACCCACCTTAATGTGGGCAGGTAGATCCTAGTAGAGCCTTCATGGCCTTGGAAATGACAATGAAGGTGGTGAGAGCATCATGACTTCTTGTCAAGCTCTTCATCAAGGACCCAATAAAGGAATCATTGACTTGGACCCACTAACCCTTTTCTTGCCAACCTGGAGCTTTCCAAACCTACTCTGGTTCTCTGGTGTTAGAATGCCATGAATATAGAACTGAAGAAGGCCAGTTGATAAAGTGCCTGCTTTACAAGTTGTATGAGTTTGATCCTCAGAACCCACATCTAAAAAGCCAGATGGAGTGGCACATGCTTGTAGCACTGGAGAGGCAGAAATAGGTAGATCCCTGAGATGTGCTGGCTGGCCAACCTACCACCTTGATAAGTCCCAGGCCAATGAGGAAACCCCTTCTCAAGGGAGGGTAGGAGGGGTACAGCACCCAAGGAATGACACCCACGGTTGTCTTCTAGTCCCTTCATATACCGTACACATACACATGAACATCCATATATGTACACACTCACATGTACACACACACACACTATGGACACACTCACATGTACGTACACATGAAATTAGAGTTGCCAGATACAGTGCCATTTACTACAAAAAACAGTAAAGTTTTGCTAAATAACAAATAAGTTCATAAAAGTATCCCCTTTGCAAGACATATTGACACTAAAAAGTCAAATGCTGTTTATCTAAAGCTTGAACATAGTAGGGCTTCCTGTGCTGAAGGGCAATCCAGGCCAGGTCCTCAGACAGAGCAACCTGCATTTCTAAAAGTAGGATCAACTCTCCTTGTCTCTCAGGTAATAAAAGCTCCATCTAGAGGATCTTGGGCAGAGCCAGCAGTGCAGATAGTCCCCACTGTGTGGGAGTGGGAGGGGCGAGGCTGGAGGAATGTCATGTGCTGCTCTGCACATCCCTCCCAGCTCTCAGTGTCCCTAAACACAACACGACTGAGACCCGCCTGCCTCTGGCTTCAAAGTCCTGTGGAGGGTTTTCTCCTCAGAGCATCCTTGCAGACAGTTGGGAGAGCAGGCCTCACTGAATAAGAGCCAGCCTCAGTCAGTGAGTGCCTCCTCTGCAGGGTTCCTCCTGGATTTGAGAGAACAGCCCCCACCCCCCAGTGGGTTGCTACTGGACTCACTGGTCACCGTGCCAGGAATCAGACTGTACAGAAGGCAGCTCAGAAGGAGGCGCTCTGCCCGAGTTCCCAATCTCTTCTGTCTTCTGCTTTGGGCCCTTAGTGGTTATCCGGGGAATCTGAGAATCCCGGGCACTCTTGTCTCTGAGTGGTTTCTGTGGATTGCAGGAGACGCCCTCCTTAGGTCCGGCTGGTGCTCTCCCCTCTGCGACCCCCNCCCCCCCCCGCTATGTGTTGGACCCTGTCTTGAGGGCAGTTGTTAAGCCCTAGCAGACCATGATGCTGAGAACGGTGGATTTCCTGAGGCCAGGCTGATCCCAGCCTGCCCGGTGCACACTACATTCTCTGCCCCACCCTGACCAAGTGTTCTGTGGTTGCGATGGAAAAATCCACCTTAAGGAAGATAGTTTTAAACCTCAGTTTCAGGAGGATTCTGTGTAACCTGGGGTGAGAATTAAGCAAAGCAGGGTGTAGGTTTGAGCAAATCGCGTACCTCTGTGCTTAAGAGTGGCTTTGACCTCTTAGTCCTCCCAGACTAGAATGATTATCCAGCTGCCAGAGAGTTCTTAAACGAATCACTTCATTAAATAGTGTCACTGGCAAGGTGATATTAGCCCTAAGACCAGTTTTATCTGGACGTTCTGAAAGCACACTTGACTGCTCAGGCAGAGCTGGCCCACATGAACCCCAAGCTTGATCATGGGATCTTCCTTTCTTCATTTTCTTGTTCTTGCCTCAGCCTGTCAGGAGACCAAGAAAACTTGTTTTGAAAATGCTTGACAGCCAAAACAACCTGTTCTCAGCCGGACAAGAGGGCTTGTCCTCCCTGACCATTTCTGTGCAATTAGACAAACTGCTGACTGGAAAAAACGAATTTGCTGCTTTCTTCTCCTATGTCCACAGACAAGTGCAGTGGCTTTCCAGTTCCTTTTGGCTTGTTTCCGCAGCCCTTCTCCTGACACTTTTAGACTGTGTCTGAGTCTCACTGATTAATGACCACGAGCAGCATATACTAGGAAAACCATAACCCCTACTTCCCTCCGTGCAAGCTGAGCTAGATATCCCACCTTAGGCAGATTGGAGCCAAACAGAGATATTTAACCTGTGATTTTCCGTTCAATTGTTGGCCCCTTCTTGTAGGGTAAAAGTCTTATTTACAATCTCCAATTATCCAAGTAGCCATCTTTCCTTCAACTTTGTTGGCTCTTGGTCCTGCTCTGTTCCCACCATGAAGCCTTGCAAATTCAGTCTTGGACAGCAGCATAATTCCCTGAGGGAATTCACCTCCACACAGAGAAGGTGCCGACTGGATAAGGGATCAGTGAACAGTCAGAGACCTGCACTACCAGCACCTGTTTTTATGAATAAAGTTTTATTAGAACATAGCTACCCCTGTCCGTTACATCTTGTCTACAGACATGATCAGTACAGAGCAGATACAAGCTATTGTGACAGATTGGACCTACAAGCTGAAAATATCTAATGTCTGACTCTTTACAGAATATGTGTTGACCTTTAAACTGGAGGTGCTCTGAGTTCTAACAAGGACTCTGGTCCCTAAAGTAGCCACTAAGGAGCTGACTAGGAAATAGGTCTCTCCTTCTCCCCATAGCTGGCACTATAGAACATGCTCTGTGAAGTGCACAAAGGGTGGGGAGCTTATTCTCCTTTGTTTTTACATAGAGGTTTTTTTTCTGTATGTCTGTGTTTGTTCACTGGTCTGGTGGCTCTGACACACATGGTGTCTACCAATTTTAGATAGGGGGGCGGGGGACTGATGGTCTTCAGTGGCTTGGTTCAAGGTGGGACAGCCATGTGTGCCCACATGGAAGGGAATGCTGATTTGAATACTGACTCATCTGCTTGGTAAACATGGTGGGTAAGGGAACCACATGCTGTCTTCAAGAACCCAGGTGCCCAACCCTCTCCCACCCCTGCTCTGTCTGGATTTGCCTTGTCTTCCAGTCTGAGCAGTGGGATGGGGAAGACGGCCAAAAGTGCTGAAGTGATTGGTGAGCTCTGGTAAGAAACCTGGAAGGGCTCCTAAGGGACCCCTAAAATATGAGCTAGGGGGAAAACCAGTGAGGCTCCTAAAGGATCTCTAACGTGTGAGCTAGGAAGAAAACCAGGAAGGGCTCCTAAGAGACCTCTAATGTGTGAGCTAGGAAGCACCTTTTTTTTTTTTTTTTAACCTTTTTGCACTCAAAGCCAATGCAAACAAGGGTGTCATTTATAGAATTCACTTCCCAGTGAATTTACTTTCTGAGCTTCTGTTCTATACCAGCTCTTTACTGACAAAAACTGCAAACTTGGTCTGCAGGAAAGCTTGTGCAGACTAGGAAAGGCTGCCTCTGCCCCCTTTAGGTTGATAGTTTCACTAGTAGCTGGGAACAAAGCTGTCTCTTTTCTCTGCTCCCCTGACTCTGAATGAACACACAGCTTAGCGAGATGAGCACAGGCTGGGCACCGTATTGCCCTGCCACAGCCGTTGCTGGACTCCCAGATGCAATAGCGATTGCTGACACTCGCCTGGTGTGCCCACAGAGTCCTGTAATGTGATCCTTGCTGCCCAGTAGGATGTCACCTTGCCTTTGAGATCATAACAAGCAGGGATAGTCTCAGTAACACCCTTCCACACCTGCCCCCAGCCCCCTAAGCAATAAGAACATGGCTCAGGGATGGAGGTTGGGTGCTCTGTGGCTGCGAGCAGAGACATGATTCTCTTGTTTAGGCTTCATTAGTTCAGGTCCTGATGTTGGCCCATCCTTGCCAACTTCTGGCCTAAAACTAGCTCAGCTTGAGGAGCACATGTGATTTTCCACTATGTGCTATCTCAAAGGCAACACACTAACAGCACCAAGAAGTAGTTCAGAGGCCCAGAGTTAGGTGGGCCATTCATGGGGAAACTGACCTCACCAAGGCATCAGATCACATGCTGCACAGTAGATACGGGGATGGCATTCCACTGGGACACCACCCACCCTCACACTGTGTACTGTCAGAACTGTTTGCCGAAGGCTGTGACACACTCCCATGGATATTACATTGTGGTCAGATCTGATACCATTCCTCAGTTCGTGCTGGGAATTATAGTGGGCCAGGCATGTGAACGCATTTTTTAAAGATTTCCATCCTCCACGTCTCAGCCTGCATCTGACTTTGGCTCCCAGAGTTTAAAGTCTAGTGGAGAAGGAAGAAAGAGAGGCTGGGTACCTGAATCCTTCATATCAATTTCCTGTCCTTGTTCTCAGTTTGAAAAGACTAAGAGGGAATGTCATTCATCATTGTCTTGAGCCCCTAAAATGTGTAGAGCACCCCGCTAAGGAACAATTGTGTCCTATGGATATATTACATCTGTATTGGTGACTTCAAAAGATGGAGTGGAAAGATGAAGGGCAGACATGCAGATCACCATTCACCCCATGGGAGGCAGGAAGATGAGGTCAATATGGATCTGGCCATGCAACCATACCCAAGGCTTGAGAGTAACAAATGGTCCTGATTTCATAAGTGCACTGCTTCCAGTCACCAGGCTTCTGATGTTGTTGAAGTGTGTTGTGGTGGCTGGACACAGGATTGAGACAGCACTCCAAGGGTCCCATTGTGTACAATGTGGTACACTTCAGATTACGTTCTACCTCTTCCATGTCTAAGCTTCAGTGGCCTCAGAAGGCACCAAAGGCCCTCCCAAGCTAGTAGTGTACTATTGGCAGAGCACTGGGTTGCATACATGTTCCTGTCTGACACTGAGCTGGTTCCTGCCTTACTATATGACCGTTTGTTTGTGAATATTGTGGAATAGAGTAACAAGATCCATTTATTGTGGAGTAGAATAACAGGCTCTATCCTGTACATACTGCTATTTGGATTACAATGAAGTTATTTTTAAAAGCACATTATAAATTGCTTGCATAAAGTGCCAAGTTAGTTCATTCACTTAACTAACAGACACTGGAAAGTTATATGGTGCCAGGTGGCACCAGTGAGTCCAGATCTCCCTGGAAGGTGTTCAAGGAGGGCAGTGACTCAGTTGGTAAGGTGCTTGCCACACAAGCATGAAGATCTGAGTCTGAGGCTTGGCACACATGTAAAAAGCCAAGCCTGGTGATGCACACTCATAATCCCAGGGCTGGAGAGGCAGAGATGGTATCCCTGGGATTCACTAGCCAGAGACTGGAACCCGAGAACAAGCCTCAGGTACCAGTGAGAGCCTGGTGATGCACACTCATAATCCCAGGGCTGGAGAGGCAGAGATGGTATCCCTGGGATTCACTAGCCAGAGACTGGAACCCGAGAACAAGCCTCAGGTACCAGTGAGAGCCTGGTGATGCACACTCATAATCCCAGGGCTGGAGAGGCAGAGATGGTATCCCTGGGATTCACTAGCCAGAGACTGGAACCCGAGAACAAGCCTCAGGTACCAGTGAGAGCCTGGTGATGCACACTCATAGTCCCAGGGCTGGAGAGGAAGAGACTGGAACCTGAGAACAAGCCTCGGGTACCAGTGAGAGAGCCTGTCTCCAAAAACAAGGTAGACAGCTCCTGAGGAAGGTAACCTCTAGTCTTCAGATACATGTTCACATGCATCTATATAAATACACAGACATAGAGAAAGAGGAGAGAGGCGGTGGGAGGGGGTAGATATTCTGGTAAGAGTAGGGTAGGGCAGAAAGAAAACCAAGGTGGCCTCAGTTCTCCCAGTGCCCGACATTGTGCTCTTTTCAACCCAAGGTGAAAAACAGATGGAGACCCGAGGACCTCCCCAAAGCATGGGGAGCAAGTGATGAGTGTGTATTTAAATTTAGTTCTGCTTCTAAAGCTCACAGTTTTCCCTTCACAGCTGGGCAACACAGTTGCAGAATGTGCTCCTTGCCTCTGAGTAACCGGAAGCTCTAGTACCCAGTCCCTTTGTCCTTGTCCCTTGTCCCTTTCCCAGTCTCCCCCAACAATGACCCAGACAAAAACCAAGGCCAGGCGGATCCTCTGGTTCTAGAGCAGACTATAGGAATCCTGTGAAGTTGGAACCGAAGATGGACACAATGAGACTCTGTCTCAAAAACCTCGAGGCGAAGGCGGTCTGGAGAGGTAATTCAGGGTTAAGGGCACTGGCCACTCTTCCAGATGACCCAGGTTGAATTCTCAGAGCCCACATGACATCTTACAACCATCTGTAACTCCAGTTCTAGGAGACCCAACACCGTCTTCTGTTTGTATTCTGTATACCACCAGGCATGCATGTATGTCACAGACATAAAATAGACATAAAACAACAAAACACCCATGCACATAAAATAGTGAAATAGAACTTAAAAGCCTGAAGAAGAATACATGCATGAGTGGACGAGGAGTGTAACTCAGTGGGAGAGCTCTTGCTTAGTGTGTATTAAGCCCTTGGGTCAGTCTCTAGTACCAAAGCATCCAGTACATCAGTAGTTAAATGGAAATGTGGGGTATTTCTTTGTCACTGAGATTATACAGCACCCCCAACCCCACCCTAGCCCCAAGATAAGCCCAGAAAACAAACTGGAGTTGCTCTCACAGATGGGGCAAAGTAGTCTAAAGAACTTTATCTAAAGCTTGGCAGACCACAGTACTAAAGCCAGAAACACCCAGGAGACTCTCCCTATAACACACAAGAAAGCAGGACCCAGCTCAGATAGGCAGCCTCCAGCTATTCAGTCACTGTGTGCCACAAAAATGAACAAATTCTCTGCGAGTAGCCTCCATTCTGAAAGGCACTCGAGAGTGCTACCCACCCCTTACAAGTACTATTAGAGCAAGCCCTGCCTCAGACAACCTGCTAAGGTTACTCCTAATCCTTCATTTCTCCAGCACCAAATTGATGCTCAGCAGTTATCCAAATCAGATAGCTAGGGGATGTTCGACATGGGAAACTCCATTACAGGGCCTGATCCTAACCCAGGCCTCAAGAGAGATGAGGTTGGATTTCCAAGAGGCAGAAAGTCCTCCCAACATGCTTCAGGGCGTAGGGAAGTATTCTATACCTGCAAAATAAAGGGGCTTCTACCTGGCTGGCTCCCGGACTGGCAAATGAGATTAATTACTGTTTGTAATATGCTTTCAGATCCCCGATGAAAGGCCTTGTATAAATGCAAATTATTATTATTATTATTATTATTATTATTATTATTATTATTATTATTGAAGATGCTAGACATCTGGCCTGCTGCATAATGCCCAGGCATAGATATGAGCAGAAAAGAAAGTTTTTCACTGGCAGTAATGAGTGAGCCAAGGAGGGCTTGGCCCATAACTAAAAGCAAAGCACCCACCCCCTTCAGGGCAGCACGCAGCTGTCTGATCTGGGAGTCAAACGTTTGTGTGTTCTCTGAGGGCCAAGGTCCTGCTTACATGAATCGCTTTACCCCTGCAGGAACCAGCCGTGCCTAGACCGCATGTTCTCTAAGTGTGTGTCTATTCACTTGAAGGATGGGAAGAAGGTAGCCAGGATGGAGACTGTCCATCATTCCTTACGATCCTAGGTCAGATCTGTAGATACACAGGAGCTGTAGAGAAGCCTTAGACATATGCAGTACCTCTGATAATGGTTATTAAGACTTTGGAGGGAGCCCCTCTAGCAAAGCACAGGGAGAAGTCATTATTAAATGACTGCTTCCCACTTGAGAAACTGCCTGTGACTAACATGGTTGGGTTGACACCAAAGTGATAATAATAGCAAACAATGACAGATAATAATATATTTAACCAACAGTCACCTTAGAAGCCATACCTTCATTTTACACATGAGGCTTCTAGGGCCCAGAGAGGTAAGGTGGCTTATCCAAGGTCACACAGCCAGTAAGAAACAGAGCTGGAATCTCCGAAGCATCCCCAGCCGCAGTCCATCCATCCATTGTGTTTGGATCAAAGGTGGCCCATTTTATAGCAGGGGGCAACAGAGCTTCCAGATGACATCTGTGGTGAAAACAGTTTGTAGGTACCCCTGTTCTCCTGGGACTCTTTATTTAGGGAACATTTATGGTGCCTCCAGTGTCACGTGGATGGACTGCATATGCCTTTCTTGGAGTTCCTTTTCTTCTGTCCTTTCAGACAAGGAAAATATCCCCAGCTTCCATTAAGGTTCACTAAGTGTCAGAAAACCAAATGGACAGGCAAGACAGTCAGGTTCATCTCCTGTGCCTTGTTAGCACGGCCATACTTCTGAAAGTCACTCCAGGACAGGTCCTAAGGTACCAGTCAGTAAGTATCTCTAGACACAGTGCGAGATGTCGGGCCATCTGAGCATATGCAAAACAAATGCAGGGGCAGTGAGGACTGGCCATGAGCAGCTCTTGAAATTCACTAGTAGCTAGCTAGCTATTAAAAGTTTTAGTGGATGAAGAAAAGAACATTCAGCTAAAACACTGTTTGGGAGGGGGGGAGCCACCAAATCAAGCTACCCTGCCTCACTCCCCGATAGGTAAGGAAATGAAAGCAGTATTCCTTTTGGAGGAGCCAGGGATGGAGCCCGTTTCCCACCTCAGTTGCTAGTGTTCACTCTACTGGAAATTATGTCAGAGTGGAAAGGGAAGAGCGTGTTCTTTGGAGTCAGCAGCCCTGGGTCCATAATAGCATAACTTCCTAGCGGGTGACCCTAGAAAAGCCGTGGGCATCTCTGGATCATTGATTTCTCATTGGTCAAAGCAAAGACACCGACCTAATGATGGGGCCATTGGGAGTCAGTGGAAAACAACAGAGATGAATGTAAGCAGCTTGGTGTCAAGCACAGGACAGACTCCTTCCTTTCCTCATACTTGAGGCTTCTAAGTATGGTTTAAACCATAATCCACAGCAAGCTATTTATATCTTAATTCAATGTATATTATTAGAAGTTTCACAAAATGCTATTTCCCCTGGCCACATGTGATTCTCTTGGATTTTATTTAAGTTATTTACACTGGTCAGGATCCACTGAGTGGATTTCACAGCCCAGTATTTGAGTGAGCCTCCTTCACACCATGAATATCATCTGCCTACATTGCACATTTGTCCTTTTTGCCATCCCTCCCTTCGCTGTCTGTAACAGATACCAAGGGCCACAGATAGCTGACAGCACATCCTGGGGTGGCACAGCAGGCCCGTGAGCTGCTGCAGAGTGGCGTGAGCCCTGTGGACACAGAGCAGGTTCTTCTCCTCTGTCTGCTCTCTGACTTGTCTGGTCCACTGGCTATGAATGAAAAGGGTGTAAAGGCCCTCAGTTTGCTATGAAAACCAGCCATAAACACCTTTCCTGGGAAGCAAAGACTCAGAGCACTGACCGGATGCTATGCCCAAAAGCCAAGGCAGCTGGGGAAGCCATGAGCCCCTAGACACTTGAGGTCTAGAGTTCACCATACTAAGCCACATCTGCTGCCTGGCAAACAATACATCAGAGCCACCAAGAAGCTCGAGAGGAAGGCCGGTGTTTAACCTACAAAGAAGTGATGTCCCAAAGGCGATCTTGGTCCTCAGGGACGATAACTAGACCCTGAGTCTAGACTAATGCCCAGTGGTGCTGTATGGAAACCCGGAGCACCACCTCCTCTGTTGGAGCCTGGCTCCCATACTCCCTGTGGTCAGCCCTGCTGGTTAGGCTGAGCACTTCCTCTCAGGGGGTCATCCTTTGGTGTTTCCCCTTTTACTTACTGAGCAGGAGAAGGCCATCTGTGGCCTTGAAGGTGACTCACCATCATCAAATAGATGGTCACTTCCCCCTAGCAGGTGAGCCGATGAGTAGCCCTTCTTGTGGCCAAGGCTGTGGTCAGATCCCTCACCATCCGTGAGCCTTCACACTGCCATCACATCCTGGCCTGAGCGAGGTTCCCACTTGCCCTTAGCAGAGTAATTGGGGGATCATCTATGTGAGCAAAATAGGCAGAAACAAGTGACGGGACCTGATGAGCACAGAGCTAGGCCTTGCTTGGGCTTTGCAGCTCCCAGCAGTACCTCATTCCTCATTCCCAACACCTACTACCTGCTGCAGCTTCACCAGCTCATGCCAGATGACCAGAGAGGAAACAAAAGAGACTCGTTTGCCAGCTCCTGGACTGCTAGGCCATCCTAGAGCAGTCTTCTTTCATTTATACACCAGGTTAGAATTCACCTGTAATGAAGCCTGAGAAAGACAGGCACCAGGATACTGAGGTCAGGCCATTCTAATTTCAACCAAAGCTGATATGAACCGACCAGGATTCTGCATCATTGTCAGGGACCATTACAGTCAACCTCCCCTATAACACTCTTCCCTGTAGCAATGTGATCATTCCTTCCCTTATAAAATGATATTGCTCTAAAGCACTGTTTCGCCCATCTGTTTGACAAACCCATGTAGAGCTATGTGTGAAGTACCCAGTATGAAACTGGGGTGCATATGATGAGCAGGGTCTTCCCTCCTAGGAGCATGGGAAAGTGTCTGGCATATGATGGAGGCATTCACTCAGAGATGGAAGCCCAGCAGAGCAAGCCAGCCTTGTAGCTGAGGCCTGTAGGATTTTCTTTCCATCCCTCTCCATTTGCCAACTAGCTCTCTGCTCTCTTCTACCACTGTGAATGCCACTGTGCACACTGCACTTGAGTATTCACTCTTCCAACAATTGCAGTAACTGGCTACAAGCTGCCTTGGCCCCCAAAGGAATTGGCCAGGCTCCAGAAGACCTCGTAGAGGGCTTCAGCAGGGCAGCAAACAGCTAGGCAACCCTGAGCACTTCAGAATTTTTAGATACCCTGTGGTTCATCAGGAACCAGGTTCCATTCCAATACCTGCATGTGTAGAACTGGTGTCTGAAGCCCTTCCACAACAGCTTTTGATTGAGTTTAGCAATACTGAGATCATAACCTTAGCCTTCTCATAGGTGAGGCAGCACACTGCCTAACACACAGTCAAGACACACGTCTAAACACCCTCAGCCGAGTCAGACCACGCTGGCCTGCGACCGGTGAGCAGAGTGGCGTGGGATTCAGCCTAAGGAAGACTGGCCCTGTGTATGAAGCCATTAGCATGTGACATTGTGTTCTCAGCTTAATATCAAGACTTTGTATGTTCAGTGTGCTAATTCCTCATTTTATAAGCTTGGACACCACCCCTCACATCCCAGAAACAAACGAGAGCTGCTCAAGGGCTGCCATGTGTAGCAAGACTCCCTATGAACCATTACAAAAACACTTGTTTGATCTTAAACCCCATACCAGAGAGCCAAGCTACCATCACTCAGGGCCCAACAGTCAAACAGACCCCCACTGGCGGTCGCTGATCCACCACGGTGCCCAGAGTTAGATGGGCAGTTGCTACCTGGGCTTTGGAAGGTTTGCAGGGAGGGACATCAAACAAAAGCAAGTGTCTCTCTCTCTCTCTCTCTCTCTCTCTCTCTCTCTCTCTCTCTCTCTCTCTCTCTCTGTGTGTGTGTGTGTCTCTCTCTCTTGAGATCTATTGTAAGCCTGGCCTTTTGACATGAGTCGAGAACCCAGAATGAGTCCGTATTTACATGGCAGTCCAGGACAGTGAGGACAAGGCAAGACCAAAGACCACAAGGCATGATTAGCAGGACTTGCCTTACAATGTTTACAGGACTGCTTTGATTTTCATACCACAATCGGTTTTCATGTGACTGATGAAAACCATGTGCCAGTTGAAGTCACAGCTGCAGAATGGAGCTGGAGAAGGCAGGGAGAGCTATTCGGGGCTTGGAGCTTGCCTCTATTTTCATAAATGACCTCTGGCTTGATTTATATGTTCTAGATTTTCTGACAGTGAGGGTCATGCCTCTGAACCACTTCTCCTAGCCCACCCCACCTCCACATCTGCCTGGCTCAAACATCACAGGTCTGTCTCATCTTAAAATTGCCCAGAGAAAAGCACTTTTTAATTTAAGTCTTGTTTTGGAAGAAGGCAAATATTTAGGCTTTTGCAAAATAAAAAGATCTGTCTGAGGACCATGCCAAATAATTCTGCCCTTGTCTTGGGCAGCTCGTCCATCATATGACTTTTAAGCCCTTTCCTAGTCAACAGCTGTGACCTCCTTCCTGACCAAAAATTTGTACCCAAGGAGCAAACCCAGCAGGTTTGGAAGAAGATGAATGAGGGCAGCTTTGGCTGCGGAGTTCACTCTTAGATGCCACCAGTATGCCACCAAGCAGACCAGGACTGAATTTCAGAGGGTTTACCCTGTCCCCAGGGCATTGGCTGTGTGTCCAGTGTAAAAGTAGCCATCTCACTACTCCAGCTGACAGCTCTGTATGGGATGTGTGGGGAAGGAGGAGTCAGTCAAGAAGCCACAGGAAGAGGATGAACTAAGGACATAGACTGGCAGACCTGTCTCCCTGTACAAGGCATCCCTCATCCACAGAGACTCACGATGTTTATGGCTGTTTGAGAGAGACTCTGAACCTCTCTCCCCAATGCTTAGACCCAGCTTGGTCCCCATGGTAACAGTTGGCAGCATTGATCATCTATTAGGTTGGTTACTATGTCAAGGGCTTACTTGGACCATCTCATTTAAGAGCCTTTAAGGCAGCTACAGTTGTTCCCATATTATAGATGAAGAAACCAAACTAATGTCACTTGCCCAAGGAATCCAGCTAGTAAAGGCACATGAACAGGCCTGAAGCTGAGATCCCATTACTTCAGCGCCCACTCTACATGACCTGTCACCCACAGTCAGCGGCAGGCCAAGCTCTCAGCTGTGTAGCAGAGAGAACTGCAGGTCCAGAGAGGGGACTGGGTCCAGCCCTGGGTCCAGAGCAAGAGAAGGAGAGCCGCTAAGCACTGCGGCCCCTGCCCCTCGCTCTGCTGTACACAGAACTGACCTCGTCACAGCCTGGGATCCCTTTGCTACAATTTGTTTTCTGGAGATTCTTGGACTGTGCTGGGTTTTCTGAAACCTCAAGCAATCGGGCATCAGTCAGACCTATCCAGAGTATGAGAGTATCAGAGCCTTATTCCACCCTGAAACGTAATAGACTCTGAACTGGTCGGAAACTAAAACTTCCAGCATGAGTGGGGTGAGGGACTTGGCTGACTCCAAGCACCTGTCCCCTGCCACCACTCCTGTCCCTGGCCAGCTGATGCTAACAAGGAGCCTTCCCACCAGACCACACACTTGGGAAGCCTTCTGGACACTTTGCCTTTGGTAACAAATGTGGATACCTAGCGCCATTAGCACGCTGTGCCCTGGGCAGCTCCTCGTTTTCTCTGATAAAACAGGGCTCTAAAACCATCCATAAATGGGTGGGCGCCAGTTGTCATTTTCCCCTTCCTGTGCCTGCTTCCCCTCCCCTAACTGACTTAATGAGGAGCCAAGCTGAGAAGGGATCTCTGCAAACAGCTGGTAGCATCACGCCTTTAAATAGCCCTTGCCACACTTCCCTCATGGAGGCACAGTTTGCCCTGGCAGGGAAAGCCCGGGAAACACAGGAAACTTTCTGCAAATTTTCCACAAAGGAAGAGCCTGCCTATCAATCATGCTTCCTGTTGCCAAGACCATTTGTAAGGACCTTGCAGCCCCTTCCCCACAAGGTTCCCAGGAAACACTGAACTAAGGGCTATAGCTCCAGACCCTATGAGACTCTGGGCCTGGGAGGGATGGCAGGGGCTCACTCGGACTGTGGCTGCCAGGCTCAGGCTGATGCCTGGAGCCAATCCTTGCAGCCTTCACCGTCCACTCAACCAGGTATGTTGGGATCCCACAATATGTAACCTAGAAACAGCCAGAGTGACCCTGTCCACAGTGACCTTGAAGTAAGGGCTATAGGCGCTGACAGCAGCCTACCCACTCAGATTAAGGGAGTCAGCTTTCCCCAGCCACACATCTAGACTCTTGGGAAAATAGAAGCCACTGAACATGTGGCTTGCAGCCACAGTTGCCACCCTCTGTCCTTTGTGGACCTCACATCAGGGCATCTCTTGGTTCATCCAGCAGTGTTCCAGGTCAGGAAACAGCCTCATCAGCTCTTCCTTATGCATGAAGAGTGTTTAAAGTCAAGGTGACAGTGATGTAGGCACCGTGGGGCTGTGTCAGTCGCGAATGGATGGAAGATACTGCTCTATCTGTCCTCCTCTCTTTTCACTAGCACAGTTTAAAATTTAAGAATGGCCAGTTTTCTCTGTCACTGCCTAAATACTACATTTATTGGTAGAGTATTAGTCTCTCACCCACACACTTTAACAGTTCGTAATGCATGGGCTTAAACTAACCCTGCCAACCAGTGACTACCATGAGCTATGTTCATTGAAGCCACCGTGGACTGCATGTTAAACCAGGGCTAAGCCAGTAAGCCCCATTTTACAGGGGCCATCAATGTGACCTATCAGGGAGGATGTATGAATATTCAAATGTCCTGGAAGCACAGGGACTGACTATGGGCAGACGAGAATCCTCTGATGGCAAGCAATGTAGAAAGCAAGACCATCTAACCTAAATGAAAGTAAAGGTGAAAATGGCGCTGCTAGAAAGAGGACGTAGTCATGTGCTGAAGGACAGGCAGATGCACAGGCTGGGGCCATACACTAACTGTGGGTGGGCTTAGAGGAGCCTGCAGCATCCTTAGTTGCATAAGATGTGTGCACTAGGAATGCTAGGATCTACTTGCACTTTTCTGCGAGTGTCCTTTGTTTATTTCTCAAAGGAATGCATACCTCAAAAATATTAAAGAATATATTTGTTTAAAAAAACAAAACAAAATGAGTGGAAGACAGTGAGACCATCCTGGGGGTCAGGAAGAGCACTGGAGGGAAACTAAGACCCTGACCAGGTCTTGGAGACAGAGACAGTCAACAGAAAGGCATGGCTGGCTTGTGTCCTCAGGGAAGCAGGCTTCTGCAAGGATTTTGTTGAAGGGTAGCAAATTAGAACAGGAGTGTCACCAAGAACAAAGAAGAGGAGAATCTTGATGGTGGGTTCCCAGCAAGGATCTAGGGAGCCTTGGAAGCTAAAGGCTCTATTAGAGAAGTGCACATTGGCCAGAGTGTCTTCTAGGTCAGAATGTTCTGCAGGTGGTTGGGACAGTGGGACTGGAATTCTGGGAGGGGAAAGAGGGTGGGGACCAGACTAGAGAGTACTGAAAGTGTTGCAAGCCTTCAGACAACCATGAACTTGACCGTGCTCTGCATGGGTAGAGTGGAGAGCCGGGAAAGACAAGCTCCAAGAAAAGTTGTGTCTAGGAGAGAGAGGGGCAGTAGAACTAACAGTAGAGCTAAGATACTTAAAGTCACAGAATTATGATGGGGGGGGGAATGGAGAAAGGGGGAGGAGAGAGAGGAGAGAGAGAGAGAGAGAGAGAGAGAGAGAGAGAGAGAGAGAGAGAGAAGAGAGAAGAGAGAAGAGAGAAGAGAGAAGAGAGAAGAGAGAAGAGAGAGAGATTGAGATTCCAGTGAGGGGCACTAGCTTCTAAATGCTACAGAGATGCTATGGGGGTACCAGGACTGAGAAGCTCACACATTCATAGTAGCCTAATTAGAAGGGGTTTCAGTGGACTTGGTGGAGGAGGGGGGCCGTGCATCATCAGTAACTGTACTCACTTTGGTCTAGAGATGACCAGCTGGGGCCTATTGGGTAGAGGGGTGCTCATGCCCTATCGTAGGACCTGTGGTGGAGGTAACTCCTGTGCAGCTCTCTGTGCTCTCTCAGGTGGGTCTGCCATTATTGATCTCAGTAATCAGGCAGATGCACTTCCTGCCTCTCAGTTAGCGCCTCCACTCCTAACTGGGCACTTCTCACCTCCTAAGAGCTGGAACCTGGTACCCAGATCTTTAATAAGTTAGTATGTGTGGATATTGGCAGTTCTTGGGGACTTCCAGTTCTTGTCACTGTTCTGGGAAAGTGAGATTACTGGGTGAACTACCACTAAATGCCCATGGATGCCGGAGATTATGTAGGAGTCAGTCAGGAACTAAGAGGCCAGCCTGCATAATGCATTTGCCTACACATACACAACTCCCCCTTTCCAATAGGCTTCTGCTCCTGCCCTGTCTTCTGTCAGTTAAACCTACCCATCTTTCAATGACTGCCTGATAGGGTCCACAGTGCCACCAAGCTGTACCTACCTCACACCTCCTTTTTATGTAAGGATTTTATATCTACCTCCTCCTCTAAACAGATCTCTCCTATGTGACTGGTCCCACATCTGGGTCATCCCATCAGTGTCTGGCACAAAGTAGGCTCAGCACATTCCATCTAATGTGGAATGTGGCTTTGTCTCTACAGAGTAGAGAGCCAGGTGTCTGGGCTCACATCTATAATCCCAGCTGAGACAGGAGGATTCCTGGGAGTTAAGAGGCCAGTTGGGGTACCTAGTGAATCCTAGGCTTGCTTCAGCTATAGAGTAAGGGCCAGGCTAGTTTGGCTAAAAAGTAATACTTGTCTAAATAGAAAAAAATTCAGGTATCCAGAAGGCTGTATGTTCTGTCCCCGTTTCCACCTGTCTTTACAAGGTCTCCCAAAGCCCAGCCAGGAAGCTAGACTACACGTGAGTGGAAATAAATACAGAGCATAACTCATTTAGGAATCCTTATTAGATCTTTGTGTTTATGAACTCATGGATCTAACTTAGGAGGGTATAACCCTGATGATATCTTCAGTCAGGGAAGTGACTGGGAATCAATATGGCCTCTCTGTCCCGTAGCTTGGCTCAAACCCAGTCTTTCTCCCAGGAATGGACAGATGGTTCTAAGGGCGAGTGTCTAGTAAATGTGGCATGCAGGAAGGCCAACACAGGCTCTTCAGACAACTCTGAGAGGTAGTGCGGTAGTAAACTGCACGTAGCTCGCATCAAGCAGACCAGAGGGCTCTGCCTCTAAGGAGGAGAGCCCAACCCAGCTTGCATGAGCAATAAATAACAACTGTTCTGAGTTAGGGGGAAAGCTCTGAGTTGCATTTTTTTGCTCAAGCTGTTTATGCTAACCACAGTTCTTTCTCCCCTCTTTCCCACCAGGGCTTATTTCAAAACCTTTGTCCCTCAGTTCCAGGAGGCCGCATTTGCCAATGGAAAGCTCTAGGAAACACCAGTGCTGAGAGGCAGCCAACCAGACTGCTCAGTCCACATGCGTGTCAGCGCTCGGGCTGCTTGTTGGAAACTGCTTGGAATGTCTTCATGGCGGCCCTTGGCTCGCAGCAGCTCCGCCTGCCCCACACAGCCCTGCTCTGCTGGAGCCCAAAGCTGAGCTGGCTGGTCGCACCCTGAATCCTAGCACCTCACTGCTGGTCGCTCCTCCTCCCTCCTTAGATTTCTTAGCTGAAAGAAATAAACTGCTTTATGATGGAGAACTTTTCCAGGGAAAATAAAATGTCATGAATGCACACACCCTTCTTTCAAGTCTGTCCTGAAGGCGTCTTTAAAGTTCCATTGAACACCCTTGGCTTCTCCCCACCCTCTGAGATTAGTGTTAAGTTTGTGTGTGTAATTTGTACCCCAACATTTATACTTCCAGTTGAGGAAGTCTTTCACTGGAGGTGACCCAGTGATTCTGAACCTGCAGGGCTCAGTTGCCTGCTCCACAAGCGTAGAGCCAGCGCTCAGAAATCCTTGGGTCCCAGCACTGTGCAGCCAGGGCTCCTATGTGGGTTCTGCCTTTCCCTCTTCTCCTCGGCTCATGGAAGCTCCTTGGGCTATTCTGGCTCTGTAGGTTATTCATGGGAGACAAGGGGGAGGGGTCAAGAGCCGTCACTGGTGTGTGTCTGACAGCTCACCTCAGGCCTGGCAACTCTGCAGCTGAGCAGGATCAAAGCTGGGGAGCCAGGTATATGGTACGTGCCAGCACTCGGGAGGATGGAGTGGGGAATCACAAGTTTGCAGCCAGTCTGGGTTACGTAGCAAGACCATTTAGAATCCGTCAAGTTTCTCCCCTGGCCATCCTTTACCACTCCCGTCGGTGTATAGAGAGAAGAATGTGGCCAAGAGGAGCTAGTGGCTAGAAGCAAAGCAGGAGCAGTGTGGGAAGGGTCAGCTAGGCCCTTGCCAGCGGTGCACAGCCTCCCAGCCTTCACACCAGCAGGCTGCAGTCGACTTGACCACTTGACAAGGCTACAGTGGCGCATGCTCCTAGCCTGAAGGCAACTTCAAGTGCATGAAGCATCCTTAAAAGCAAGGGAACCAAGAGTTGAGTGGTTGGCCTGGGCTTCCTCTTCTGCTATGTGAAACTGAGGTTCCTCCTACAGGGTACACACAGTCCTGTTGGGCCTCTCACTTGTCCCCTTGTTCCCGTGGAGGTTCTCAGAGCCAAGTTTTACCACATGAACCCAGAAAGGAAGGCGTTCTAGACCCTGTTACACCAGTAAGAGGTACATCCCTGCATCTCTGATCCCCAGCAACAAGGATGCTCTCAAGAGGCTAGGGAGGACCTGGAACAGATCTGCCAGCTGGGCTGTCAACTGGGGAGCTACCCGTCTTCACACAGGGGTTCTTGGCTCACTGCCCTCGGGAATTCCCAGGACAGAGGAGTCCTGTGTCCATGTCCCAGTCTGCCATCAACTGGCTGCATGACTCAAGTCAGTCCCGTCCTTTGGGGCTAGACCAGACCATACCTCAGCGCACCAGAATCTCCCAGGGGGCTTTTCAGGAACGCCTGCTTTTGTCTCCATTGTAGGACTGTTAGCAAACTCATAGGAACCCAAGTGTGGGCATCTAGAGTTTAGTGGGACTCCCCAGGGAATGGGTTGGGTGTTTCATGCCGGAGTCTCTTTTGGCTGCGCCCTCTCTTCAGGGCAGATGTGTGCTAAACTCCAAGACCTCCTCCTAAAGCTGTGGTTCTCAACCTTCATAGTGCTGTGACCCTGTAACACAGTTCATGTTGTGGTGACTCCCCAACCATAAAAGTTTTTCATTACTACTTAACTATAATTTTGTTACTGTTGTGAATTGTCATGTAACTATCTGTATTTTCCCGTAGTCTTAGGTGATCCCTTTGAAAGGCTGTTTTACTCTGGAAAGGGTCACAACTGACAGTGAGAACTACTATCCTGAGGGTCCCTGCCATGGTAGCTTAGGATTATTCTGGCTCCCCCATAACCAAGGAAGGGCATGCAGAGGGCTTTACTGCCAACTGCATCAAGAGCTGCTAGAGCTAAGATTCTTTGGTACCTGCCTGGCAGGCATTGCCAGCTCTGGAATAGTGTGGCTTAGACATAGAGTGGAGCCCTGTACTTCAGCTAGCACAGTCTGCAGCCTACAGTGGCAATACAATCTCCAGCTGTCCCCATCTTGCCCTTGTCAACCTCTAGGCTTGGCAAGCCCAGGCTAGCAGATGATTAACCTAAGCAAGGCAGACACTGTCTAAGAAGCACTGTCGCAGACAGGGCTCAGAGTATCTTCCCAGCAGACCTGGGATGTAGGCGAGTAGCCGGGGTCAAGTCCTACCCCAAGGATGAGGAAACAAGATCAGAGAGGTTGGATGAATTGCCCATCACCTGTCAGACAGGCTGAGCCCAGATCAGAATCCTTCCTGTGGTTTTCTCCACCTCTTGTTTCTGCTCCATTGCTGGGTCTGAGACCTTCTGGCCAGTTCTGTCTTTGTCTCCTATCTCAGCCGCCATAGGAGTGCCATGACTACAGATGTAGACTGTGAGACTGGGCTTCTCAGGTGGGCTTCTCAGGCTTGTGTGGCAAGGGGTTACAGCAAGAGCATGGGTGACCTTAAAGCAGCCCCCACCCAGCGTGCATGACTCTTTCATGGCTGTGTAGGAGAACCCCACCCCCAATCTTATCCATCCTGTAGCGTCTACATAGTGCCTCTGATAACCATAGTGCCGCCACCTTTAACACAGTTCCTCATGCTGTGGTGACCTCCAACCATAACATTATTTTGTTGCTGCTTCAGAACTGTAATTTTCTGCTATCATGAATTGTAAAATAAATATCTGTGTTTTCTGATGCTCTTAGGTGATCCCCAAAAGGATCTAGACCCTCAGGTTGGGGGACCACTGCTCTAGGCCTTCTCAGAGGCCCCAGGGCCATGAACAATTAGGGTGGAATTGCATACAACTGGTTTGGAGGAGTAGCCTCCAGATATTCAAGTGATGGTCCTACACCCCTCCCAACCCCCACCTCCCAGGAGGGACCATCAGCAGCTAGCAAGCCTACCTGTGAGGACATCAGGGAGCAGTCCAGCCGAAGGCTGCAGCAGACATCCATGGGTCTAGGGAACACATTGAGACTCTTCTATCTTTCCTGGAGAGGGGTAATGTACTGTGTGTGCGTTGGTAGGGATGGAGATTGCGTTCACAGAGATGGTCAGCTCTCTTACCCCAGGAGTTTGAACTGATTTTCCTAGCAGGAAATGAAAAACAGAAAATGGGGCCAGAGAGATGGCTCAGCGGTGAGGGGCTGTGGGGGAGCAGGAACACTTGCCACACAAGCCTGGTGGCCTTAGTTCAGTCCTCAAAACCCATATGAGAACCTCACTGCTCTTGGGCTGACAGGGACACAGGGACAGGATTGGCCAGAAGATCTCAAACCTAACAAAGAGGCGGGAAGAAGAGAAGCCTTGCCGCCAAACAAGGTGGGAGGAGAAACCAGGCCCTAGGAAGTGGTCCTCTGATGCCACACATGAATTAATCTCTCTCTCTCTCTCTCTCTCTCTCTCTCTCTCTCTCTCCTCCCTTCCACCCCCTCTCTCACACACATATTTATAAAAATATTGGTGGGGGGAAAAAAAAGACCCTGAAGGTCCCCGCTTCGTATGGATTCAAGCACCAGCTTGTGTGACTTTTATCCCAGTGCACTGAGGGTCCTTGCATGATTTTACAGTTTGTCTGTGGCTTTGCCCATCAGGAAGCATTGTACCTGCTCAGAGAGTGCAGCTGAGGACTAATTAGTAAATGGTTGTAAAATGCTTTCAAGAAGCTAAGTACCTGGAGGAGAGGGCTTTATTACTGCCTTGTAAACCCCACCTCCAGCTCACTTGGCCCCTGTAATTTAAGGCAAGTCAAACCACCACCATCTTTGCTGGGCCTAAAAAAAAGCTAAAGTACAGTTCCTCATGTCGTGGGGACCCCAACCATAAAATTATTTTCATGGCTACTTCATAACTAATTTTGCTACTGTTATGAATCATAATATAAATACCTGAGTTTTCCACTGGTCCTAGATGACCCCTGGGAAAGGTCTGCTCCACCCCAGTGGGGTCTCGACCCACAGGTTGCTAACCTCTGGGCTGGGGGCTATGTGGGAAGGGAACTCTCATCCACAACGTCATGGAGGAGGCCCAGTCCATGCTAGGTATGACCTTCCAGTGTGGCTGCTTTAAGAGCACACATGCCTCTGCCTGTAACCCCTCGTCCATTTCTAAGTAAGTAAGTAAATAAATAAATAAATAATAAGTTCTCAGAATGAACTTTGACAGACTTGTGCCCTAGCTTGACCCTAGGTGGGGAGCATAGACATAGATGGCCACACCTCCCCAAGGAAAGGAATCACAGCAAAAAGTGTGTTTGCTGACGTGTGGATGTGATCAGGCACCCTCTGGTCACCCAGGAAGAAGGAGTAATAGACTAGTTAGTTAGTAATAGACTAGTTAGTTAGTAATAGACTAGTTAGTTAGTAATAGACTAGTTAGTAATAGACTAGTTAGTAATAGACTAGTTAGTAATAGACTAGTTAGTAATAGACTAGTTAGCCGCTGTTCCCTGCTGGCAGCGTAGCTTCCAAGGCCCCACTGCCCACAGCCTGAGACATAAGCTGCGCAGTGTAAGCTTCTGCAGGAGGGACTGATATCCAAACCATGGTCTGCCTACTCACTCGTGCCTTAAAGAAAATGAAGCGCGGGGCCCTTCGTAGTGTGGACTGCTTGCCCGTTTCCAAGCGCAAATAACCCCACTGAACCAGTCGCTCATGCGAAGTGATTAAATGAGGAATTGAGAGGCCCTGTGATTCATTTATCCCCGCCTCCATCTCTCTGTCTTTCTCTCTGCCTCTGTCTGTCTCTGTCTTTCTCTCTGTCTCTGCCTCTATCTCTTTCTGCATGCGTCTGTATGTGTGTCTGTCTGTCTGTCTGTCTGTCTCTTTCTCAGAGAGAGAGAGAGAGAGAGAGAGAGATCTTGCTTTAACTCAGAATGCCTCCTAGGCTGCGACTGCACTGACGAACCACGACCCACTGACCCACTTCTTCCCTGGCCCCTGCTTTCCCACAGCAAAGCAATCAAAGCAACCCAATTAGCTCTCCCTCTGACTCAGTTTCAGTTCCTGCCTGCACTGGGTTTGCCTCCTGCATGGGATTAGAATAGAAGCAGCCCAGGAATCTGCTTGGTTCCTGAGGCTCATTCTGCAGCTTGACACGGGAAAGTCAGGTTGTCTAATCATCTAATGGTGAGATACCACACAGCTTTCTAGCATCAATATTAATTCATTGATACTTTTACAAATGAGAACAAGAATTATCACCTTCAACACCATGCCAACTGAAAAGAATAAAGAATGAGGTGCCAACTAGAAATGGGAGCAGGGTGCTAGCAGGTACATGGAGTTAAAATTCTCAGAACAACTAAGGCTTGCAGGTGTGCCTCACCTTTTGAATGGAAACATGAAGAGTAGGGGTGTTGCACTAGAATGACTTGGGACAAAATAGAACTTTAAAGTTAAAACCAGATTTGCAGGTCCAAGTCCAAACACTTTTCTATTGGGGAAAAAAAAAAAGGATGAAAATTGTTAAGAATTACCAAGGACATTTAGCCAGGTATCGCCAAAGGCCTGCAGGTCTGTGGCATGGTTCCAGGTTAACTATGCAGTGACCCCAGTAGTTGTCATGGACATTTTCCTTCTCCTCCCTACTCTCTCGCCCCCTTTAAAAGAATCACACTTTACAACTGTGGGAAGTCCTGCTTAGGGTCATGACAAACCATGATAATCATGGCAATAAAAGTAGCCCGGAAGCAACCAAGGCTCATCCAGTGTGCCCCTGCCTCTTCTGGGCAGCTTCCTGCCCAGGACTTTGGGATGAGCAAGATGAGGTCTGGAGGCCCTCAGACAGACGCTCCTGCTCTTTCAACAGCACACCTCCCCTTCCTGTGAGTCTCCAGGGAATAGGCCTGGCTGGCATAGAAGTCGCCTCATTCCAAAGACCTTTTGGAATGTGTCCTTTGAGTTACCTTAGGAACCACCTGAGAAAACCAGTCCCTTTCAATTCTGAGACCACTTCTGTCCCCACATGAGCACCCTTTGGCAGACAATAGAGATAGTTACCACCTAGAAATGAGAGGCTAGCGTGGGTGGGTGCTGACGGCGACAGCTACCCCTTCTCAAACACAGTTCATCAGGGCCCAGGGCCTGTCCCACATCTGACACCTTCTTGGTCCTTTAACCTTTCTGAGACCCTTGATGGGACAATCCTGTAGAGAGCCAAAGCTAAGAGCCATTTGAGTATGCCAGTGTCTTCAGAATGCTAGTTACCCAGGGTTGACTTGGGACGGGAAAGCGAGAGGACATAAGTTCAAACAGGCTTATGGGGAAGGTTTGACTGGGATTCAGTTCACAACCCGAGTGGAGACTGATACTGTTTGGTGTCTGAGCCAGGGTCCCGCTTACCCAGGGGGCCTTCAGTGTGAGGTGCCCTTGGGAGCTCAATCCTGTCTTTGCCTACATGTGTATACACGGATAGCCAGGACGTGAAGGACTCTGTAGCCTCCCCTGGGCTGCCCCAGTACGTCTCCCAAGCCTAAGACATATTCCAGCTGGGAGGAGGTATTGTGCCCCTGTGCTGGTGGCTCTCACAGCGTGGGCAGTAAATTACACAACCCAGATGGCTGCCTGCCTGTCTCTCCTGCCTCTCGCCCAACATCAGCACGCAGACTGCCCCTGGGGCACCTGCCTCTCCTGCTCTCACCCCAGCCATCCAGACCCAGCAGTCCCTCAGTCTCACCCACTGCCAGAGCCATGCAGAGAACTCTAGACTGGAGCCCAGCACAGCCATGTTAATGTTCCAGGCTAATTAGCTTGTCAGAGTGGAGGCCTGTGGGCCCTGGAGCCAGCCAGCCTGAGTCAAATCTTGGCTCCACCACTTACTAAGTGCATGAACTTGAGCAAGCCACTTGACCTTTGTTTCCTCCTCTGCAGAATGGGAGTCCACAACCTGATGGGGTCATCAGAAGAGTTCAATGAGTCAGGACATGTCCAGTGCCCAGTACCTGACACATGGTACACCCAACCCTTCTTGCTATCTGTGGAGGCTAATTCCATTTGCTCCATCCCCAAATCTACAGATGCTTAAGTCCTCTATGACATACAGCAGTATTTGTATACTGCGGGGCTGGGTATAGGGGAAGAGGTGGGAAGGGGAGAGCCCACGTCTGGCCAGAGTTCCTGTGCTCTGGGCAGGCAGACGTAGGAAGACTGCTGGATGATTTCCACTCAGCCCTGGGTGGGCATCTGGCTGTGTGAAGCCACTGACCCCACTTGGTGGGGGGCAGACAAGGGGCAGCCCCCGTACCAGGTTCTCAGTCTCCAGCATCCCACTCTGGATACAGCAGAGGAGCTGAGAACAGAATAGGGGAAGAGAGGGCAGGGGGAAAACGTTCCCATGCAGGCGAGAGTCCTAAGTCCGGTCCCTGGCTGGAGCACAGGAAGGCCTTCCATCGGGAGATTAGAAATGGCTCATTAGAAGAAAGCCTGTCCCATTGTCCAAGCACAGCAGGCCTTGATGAACAGAGACAGTCTAAGGTTTTAGAGCTTATTGTAGAAAGTGGGGAGAGAGAGAGAAGGTATAGAGAGAGACCAGCCATGGCCAAGAGGAGAGAAGGGGAAAGGAGAGAGAGAAGAAAGGCTAGAGAGTAAGAGGGAGAGTGAGGAGAGTCAAAGCTTAAGAGAGCGAGGAGAGAGAGAGCAAGGAGAGAGAGAGCAAGGAGAGAGAGAGCGAGGAGGGAGAGAGCAAGGAGGGAGAGAGCAAGGAGGGAGAGAGCGAGGAGAGAGTGAGAGAGCGAGGAGAGAGAGCAAGGAGAGAGAGAGCGAGGTGGGGCCAAGCAGCCCCTCTTACAGTGGGCTTGTTATCTTGTTGTTGCTAGGTAACTGGGAGGAGTCTAGTCTGAAGGTCAGAAGCTTGGGAAATTGTCTACATGACTAAAAGTCAGGATGCTCTTGTGCGGGCTGTGGAAGCAGTAACTTCAACAGGAGCCAGGGGTCCAGGAGACGTGAGGGAATGCCTTCCGTCCAATGTAGATGAAAATTATCGCCACTGGGTTTCACCAGGGTTCACAACCTTAGCTCAACTGGAGACTAGGCCGTCTGTATGTAACCCATTGCCCCACAGTATACGATTCATGACCACCCTTTAAACCATCCCTATTACTTTTGACCACAGAATATGATAAATACAAATAACTAGTTGTTATACTGAATGGTTTAGACAAGAGAAAAGTCTATGAATGTTCAGTATCTATGCAAAGTCTTTCTGAACATTTTCAACCTGCAGGTTGAATCCAGGGCCATAGAACCTCGACCACAAAAAGCAAGCAATACTCCAAAAAGCCCGTCTTCACTGTAACCTCTGTGCAGGAACTTCCCCAGGTATTCCTGTCTCTCACATCTTAGCTCTTCAGCATCAGCTAGCGCATCCGCCCAAGCCCCACCTCTTCTACACAACCTGCGGGTCACCATCCTGGAGTGTCTCCAGCAGCCCTGCCAGACAGACAGACATCCAGAGAGTCTGCTGAGCAGCTTGACCCAGCACCCTTGTTAGCAAAGTTTTTTGTAATGCTACACTTACTAAGTAGTCAGTTACATACACACACACACACACACACACACACACACACACACACGAGAGAGAGAGAGACAGAGAGACAGAGAGACAGAGACAGAGACAGAGAGACAGACAGAGAGACAGACAGAGACAGACAGAGACAGAGAGACTAACACTTCTCATCCTAGCCTGTTAAGATTTGCACTACAGGGCTGGTGAGATGGCTCAGTGGGTAAGAGCACCCGACTGCTCTTCTGAAGGTCCAGAGTTCAAATCCCAGCAACCACATGGTGGCTCACAACCATCTGTAACAAGATCTGATGCCCTCTTCTGGAGTGTCTGAAGACAGCTACAGTGTGCTTACATATAATAAATAAATCTTAAAAAAAAATAAAACAAAAAAAAGATTTGCACTACACACTGGAGAGCCCCATGGCCCCCTGAAGCTGACATGTTTCCCATCCAGCTGTGAGCTCGCTGTCAACAAGAGCACCTTCCCTCTGGAAAACACAGTGACTGGGACCTTCTGTGCAGAGGACTTCCCTGCCAGGCCTCTAGCTCTGCTGCTGTCCTTAGAGCTTTGTGTTCTGGGCCAGGCCCTGCCCAGCCAAAACTGGGCTTGAATTGACTAGAGAAGCTGAGGGAACACACATCTGTGGGAGGGATCCCTGGGAGGAGTATCTACTTTTTCTTTCCCATCAGCCACCTAATGTGGAGGGCCCAGGGTCAAGAGGCCAGGATGGGGAACCTGGGTCAGGAGTTCAGTATGGAGAGCCCAGGGTCAGGAGCCCAGCATGGGAAGCTCAGGGGCAGGAGTAGGTTTCCAAGGTTGGTCCAGGTATGGTTGATGCTGAGAGTTCTTCACTGATGATTGGTGACCAGACTTGGAGATGCCGTAGGAAAAGGAGCATCAGGACATCCTGAAGCTGAAAGAACTTGGTATGAGCATGAGCTGACAGGCCTGGGCCCTAGATAAGCAAAATCTTAGCAACTCAAGCAGCAATCCGTGTATCCTGTGCTCATTAGGCCCTTTCAGTACACGGGAGGTGGGAGCTGCCTCAGAGAGAAGCAAAAATTGGAGTCTAGGTTGAGCACCCACCCTGGGCTGGCACTGAATGGTAAGAGCATCCCTGTCACCAGAGGGCCAGGCAGGTAAAGCAGGGGCACACCTAGACCACTGCCTGTGCCCTCCTGAGAGAAAATCAGATCAGCACTGTCTCTTTATAAAGTTGTGGCCAATGAATGAGGCCTTCTGGAGGAGGTAGCCAGCTGGACAATTCAGCTCCAAGTCTTTTTGCTTCATCGTGGTGCTCAGGCTTCCTGCTGAGGGGCATAGGACATTCTTATTCACTTAACTATTGAGCACCCACAAGGTGCCAGGTACTGTTCTAGACTCGGGAGACATCGCTTCTCCTCTTCTCCAACCTGCTTCATCCCAGGCCCAGCGTGAGCCTGCCAACAGCTTTCTTCCATAGACACGCTTGGCAGAGTTTATTCCTGCCTCCAGGGTGGCAGGCAAGGGACGGTGTGGTGGGAAGCTGGGCTCAGGGCGGGAACTCCCTCACCTGTAAGCACAGGATGGCAATGAGAATAAGCAGATGTGGTTTGGGGAATGCTGGCCTTCATCACTGAATGTAAACGGAAGCCGGTTCCCTCCCAGTGCAGACTCCTTACTGTTGCCAGGCCAGAGCCCCAGCTTGATGGCTGTGCCTGAAAGAGATGGTAAAATACCACAGAGCCCAAAGGAGAGGGACGATACCCACCCTGCCTGCTCTCCTGAGCCTCAGTCCACCCTGCTCTGCCCGACCATCGAGGTTGCAGACCAGGGAACAACGGGTCAGCAGAGGCAGGCTGCTCCCCATTTACTCAGTCCCTAGAGAGCAGATGGCCCTGAAGGGCACACGGGTGGTGCATTCCACCTGGAAGCTCTGCTACCAGGCCCTGGGAAGGGCACCTGGACAGATGTCACAGCAGCAGCATGCTTCCATGTCAGTCCATCAAAACCTAGCACTGAGGGTGTTTTTTTCCTTATACAGGGCAGAGCACAGAACTCACCCATAGAACCACCCTTCTGACTCCCAGGCTTACTGTGCAGTCATGCAATAGTGCTCCAGAAATACTTCATGTCGCTCCTGTGACTGGGCTTAATACCACAACAGAGACCTGAGCAGTGTGGAGGTTCTTTCCAATCATCTTTCTTGTTTATATTCAAAACAGCGCAAACCAAATTTAGATCTGTTTTATTTATCATTTAATGTTATTGAATACATTTTGACCATCCTGTTACCATACACACACACACACACACACACATGCATGCACGCTTGCACACATGCACACACACACACACACACACATACACACATGCATGCACACAAACAGACACACACATACACGCACTCACACAGGCACACAGGCATACACACATACAAACACACGCATACCTACATACCTTTGAAATATCTACCTAACAGTTCACATTCCATTTCCCTTCTTTGAGGACATTTGAATTATTTCTTGATTTTCTGTATTAGGGATATATTCCATAAAGAATGGCTTCTAAACCAGACAGTGGTGGTGCACGCCTTTAATCCCAGCACTTGGTAGGCAGAGGCAGTGGATTTCTGAGTTGGAGGCCAGCCTGGTCTACAGAGTAAGTTCCAGGACAGCCAGGGCTACACAGAGAAACCCTGTCTCAAAAAAAAAAAAAAAGAAAAGAAAAGAAAAGAAAAGAAAAGAAAAGAAAAGAAAAGAAAAGAAAAGAAAAGAAAAGAAAGGAAGGAAGGAAGGAAGGAAGGAAGGAAGGAAGGAAGGAAGGCAGGCAGGCAGGCAGGCTTATACTTTACTGTAGAAAGATACTTGGGCCAGGCTGAAATTGGGCAATTATGTAGCAAACCCCAGGGAACCATGAAAGGAATCCCCTGCCAACCCAGGCCTCAGAAACTAAGGGACAGGGGAACACATGAGACTGGACGAGAATATTCCGACAGAGCAGTGGTAGGTATCTTTAGTAGGCAAAGAGGTGGGTCTGGGTCAAGGGGTAATGGACGATAGCTTTCCTAGACCAGCTAAGAGCCAGGGCCCATGGGAGCCCTATGATGAGCAGGGGAGGTCGGGACAGAGGGATATGGTGGAGGGTAGCTAGCAAGAGGTGGGGCTAGCAGCTAATAAAATTACCACACCAATGTAGAGAACAGAAGGTGGGTCTTAGTGCAGAAACAGTAAACAGGAAGAGATGAAAACAAGTAGCTTCTAGCACTGATAATGGTAGGCACAGTGCACAGTAGGGAGGCCAAGGAGCTGATGGCCAGACTACCCCTTGGAGGGCACAGCAATGTGATGGGGTAGGAGGCTAAGGCCTCCTGCATGCCGCCATCTGCTTCCAGATCCCTGGAGCTCGGGGTAGCCTGGAGACTTGGCATTGGCCACCCGACTGAGGCCCCCAGTAGAATCCAGAAACCTGGGTCAGCACACACTTCTGAGGTAGGAAGGAGAGGGGAAGTTTTCTCCATGTCGGAGCCTCAGGAGGTGGGATGCCCTCCCCTGCCAGCCAGAGTATCTGGGAGCCCTGAAGCCCTGCCTGAACAAAACCCAGGCCTACTGTCTAGGTGGAGGACAGGACCCGTCAAGGAGACAATGACTGAAGTCCAGCGCTACAGAGACGGCACCCTCAGCTGCCTCTGCCTGCCTGCCTGTCACCTGCCTTGACGACATTTGTCTATACCAGGCCTTGGTAACAGCACCTTCCTAGCAAGTGGGAATACTGACTAGGAGACAAGGGCTCCTCCAGACCTGGCAGGCATCTAATGACCACCCAGAGGACTGTTACACCCTTGATGTCACCCTTGATGCTTTTTTTAGTGTTGCCCAGCCATAACAGAGGTATGTGGGGAAAGCTCACGGTCTCAGTGACTGACCGGGCTGCCTCGGCACCACCGTCGAAGGGACCGATATTACCACTGAGGTCATCTTGTGTACCCTGGCAAGGCTCCAGTCACCAGTCTGAGCAGGCTTTTCTGTTGTACAGTCAAGGGGATGGGAGGTTCTGTGTTCCCTCTACAATACATGCTGACCACTGAAGAACCCTCTCAGTCTTAGTGTGCCCAAGGCCTCAGGCCTGACCTACCATACAGAAAAGCAGCTGTGTTCCATGAGAGTTGTGGGAAGGGGAACCGTGTGACAGACACAGAAAGGGTTGAGAAAGATGCCACGCAGACTCCACTGAGGCAACCCTCCACATGAGAGTACCCATAGCTACCTAGCCATGATCCCCAAGGCTCTGATCCCCAGCCTGGAGTCATGGCGAGACCTTCTTACATGCTATGCGTGCATTCCATGCTAAGATCCAGAGCCTAGAGAGACCTCTCACACCCTCAAACATGGGTGAGGGTCAGAGGACTGATCTGCTGTCTGGTGGACTTCATGGACTAGGGCAGGAACCTCTGCTTATGTTCTCACACTGGCGTCAGCCCTCTGTCTTCACCAGTGCCATAAACTGGCCGTGGCAGAGGTGGGGATCTTCTGTCCTTGTCAAGGACTGACCAAGGGCTGAGACAACCAGCTTCCTATGGCTGGACAACCCCAACGCACCAGACAGTCACGCTTGATCCCAGCATTCCACCTCATCCTCCACTACAAACTCAGAGTCTCTCTGGATGCCCTACAGGCCAACCAGGGGCTGAGACTGGAGCCCCATGTTTGGCCTCTCCTTTCTTCCAGGGGCTCAAAGCACTTTTATAAGCATCTCTAACCTTCATCCACCCCAGCTGTTGTCTTGTTTGCTCTTTATATTCTATTATTAGCTGAGGTGTTGTGTTTAATCCTCAGGCACACAGCAAGGGGGAATTCCCCCACGCCAGACGTGGAGGAGGCAAGCATTCAATCCCTGCCAGGGGCTGGGACTCCAGGCAAGGCAAGGTCCCACACCACACTTCTGCTCAGCTCACTTTTCCCACAGCTGCCTCTGGCAGGGACAGCAGCCAGAGAAGATGTCCCTGGGAAGCCTCCACAGACTGGGTAAACTAGGGAGAGAAAAGTAGGGGAAGTATGTCAAGCATGGAGGCAGAAGCCTGGGCAAGTCCCTTCACTTCCAAGTGTGAGTGACACACGTCCAAGTAGTGAGATGCCCAGGGCCAGCAAGCGTGCTTTATGAATGCTAGCACCCTGGTTGGACCTATAGAGCCTTCTCTACAGCATCATGGGGTGGACGAGATACGCCATGAGACATCCAGCCCAGCTTCTGATTCTTCCATGAAGAAAGCTGATTTCTGCCTCTCAGCCCTGAGCCTGTGCCCCGAGGCCTGGAGGAGCAGAGCAGAGAACAGAGAGGGAAATGGGCCACAAACCTTGGCCCAGTGTCTCTGAGTGGCCTAAGTAGAAAGAGGGTTTCTAGAGCCACCAGGAGAAAGAAGCCCTTCTCCTCCACAGCTCTGACAGTGCCCACCAGCCCGCAAGGCTCCTGCTTCACCAACACAATGTCACTTGCCCAGAGAAGGGGATTTGTCAGCACCCAAAGTTGCCTCTTGCTTTCTCTGCCTGTGGGGGAGACCACCCCTCTCCACAGGGGCCAGGCCTGCCCCTCCAGCTCGAGAGACCTCCTTGTGCCTGCACATGTAATGTTAATGGAAGCACACACAGAGACCCTCTTCTACAATTCCAAACACCTCCAGGCCCCCAAAACTGAAACTTTTCTCCATAACATGCTTAGCAAAGCCTGCCCTAAGCAGCCAGGTGACCGCCTGTGGACGTTTATTCAGGTGCACAGTCACATGCTTTAGAGAGGACGATTGCTGCGTGTGGGCATGCCATTGTCCCAACCTTGCTAAATTATATATGATATTAGAATATGCATCCTATTACTTTTCTAAAAGTCCAGAAACAGGACTTTCTGTAACCCGTGCTCAGGTTTTGGTCAAGAACTGGCGCGTCTGCCTTCATCAGCCCTGAGCACTGGTCTCGCCATTTGCAGACACTATGCTGAGCCCTACTGGCTTCCGTTCCTTTAATCCCAAGAGCACTGTTTATGTCCACACTGTCGATGGAGAAGCTGAAATGGAGGGAAACTGAAGAACCTTTGCTGGAGTCATGTTATTTAACTATGAAGATCTTACCAGGTTTGAACCAGTAGCTGGGGACTTCCAGAGTTCCTTATGTCTGGTCCTGCCTACTGGGGGAAACTGGAGATGCCCAGCAGAGGCCCAGAGTGCCAGTCTGCTCAGGTTGACCTTGCCCAGCCCACTCGGGAGGGCCTGAGCACAGAAGTTCCCATGGAAAGTTTTGCGATTTCATGGATTGAAACCAGATGACCCCTCGTAAGCAGAGCCCACCAGCGGCAGTGGGTCTGGGTGTATGCTCCTCCACCCTCCTGTTCCCAGTCTGTTCCAGGGAGGGAAACCGCCCCAGGGTGCAGACAGGCCAATGGGATGGGAGCTCATGAGACTTGGCCACCAGACAGGCATGGCTGGGTAGTTGGAAGGAACAAAAGACAATTCTGTGCTGGGACAGGAATGGATCCTCCGGTCTCCTGGGTCCTCATCTGTTTTCAAGTTTCGGAATGAGCTGAGAACTTTGAGAGTGCGTTCCTCTTCTACCACATTTTCCGGTTCCTTCTCTGCATGCTCATTCATTTCTACCTTCCACAAATCACTGTATACAGTCATGAAGCAAACAGAGAGCACACCATGAGCTGAACTGTGATGATCTCCCCCTGCCTTGCTGCTCCTGGAGGAAAGAGACCATCAGCGAAGCCTGAGCCTGGACTTATTTCTACATGGGATTGAGAGGCTGGGGGCTGGGGACACAGCTCAGTGGTCAAGTGCTTGCTACACAAACATGAAGAACCGAGTCCTGATTCCCGCACACATGAAAAAGCTGGGAGCCTCGGCACACCCCTCTGACCCCAGAGCAGAACACAGGGACCAGCAGATCCCAGGGACTCATTAGCTAATCAATCTAGTCAAAAACCTTACCTCCAAAAAGTAAGGCAGGGAGCTGTTATGTCATCTATTGATGAAAATACTTGAGGTCACCCTCTAGCCTCTGTGTACATGCATAGGTGAGCACACTTGCATATATACATATATGCACCATATGCATGCACATACAGAGGAATCATTGTTGAATTAATAGCAATGGCCAAGACCTAACGTAGTATATGGGACTTGTTTTTTCTGTTTTTAATCATCTGGTTGGAGATAAAGGCTAAGGTAATCATGCGTAAAATAATACTGCATATACTGCTGTTTTAAAATAACAGAACAGCAACATGGAAGTGAGGAGGTTAGGGATATGATCGAAGTGATTGGTGGCCCCACGGGGGTCCTGAAACCACCTTTTCCTTCTCTGTGTTTTGACCTGTCACAATGTCAGTTGCAAGAAAACATGGAACAGGTGTTTCCTAAGGACGCATGTGACTGTCCTCACTCCCTCCTTAGAAGTACCTGGGCCCAGAACTATCCTAGATATGAAGAAGACTGTGTTGGCCTCAAGCCAAGGAAGTTCTCACAGAGCAACAATGGCACCCAGCCAGTACAAGTGAATGCCCCCCATGTTCATCCGTCCACTCACTGGTCCCATTTCTCCTCCCTCCAAACCCTCTGTCAGATCCACCTACTTCAGCCTCATCACCTCTCAACAGCTTTTTCTAAGTTACCATCCTCTCCCCACACCTGGTGGCCATCCAGGCTGCCCCTCAGTCTGCCTCACACTGCCTGTCCTTCCCGAGTCCACACCAGATCCTCAGGAAGAACGCTATGATATGGATACTTGATGCTCAGAGCTGCTGAGCTAAGCACACCAGGTTTCTGCCTGTGGCCTTCTAGGTGTGAACAATAAAGCCCAATGCGGGGATGGCTCCACCGACATTGTGCTTGCAGACAATACAGGGATGTGCCATCTGGACATTGGTGGCTGACCCTAACCATACTGGTGATCTACAAAGGTCACTGTGACTGTAGATGCCACTTTAAGCAAAGATGTTTAAACAGTGCTTGTGACGACCGTGCTTCTGTCACCCAAGCCCAGTCCTTTGTAGAGATGACAGTGGTAACCTGGGGGTGGGTAGAGGGAGCCTGGCTCCTCTCAAGTTCTGGAGCAGTGGGATGCCTGGGCTACTAGACAACAACGAGGATGCCATCCCTTTCCCTCTAGAGAAATCTCCAGAACTGATCAGTTACCATGGCAGGGAACAGAGTGGGAGTTCTCTGAAAGATCCAAGAGGCAAGCCTGCTTCTCCTGAGCACCCCCTCTCCAGAATCCCCAGTCCCAGCCCAAGTGGGAAGGTATTCCAGTTTATACTTCAATCTCCACCCACTGCTTAATGAAAAAAGGGCTTTCTCGTGCCCCCCCCCCCGGCCCTTAGCTGCCACACACAGCTTGAGCAGGCCCCACAGGGCCTCAAAACGCCAGCAATGTGATTTTCCCAGGCCCCTCCTACCCCCAAGCAGCTTCTCAGGCACGAATCAGCCTGTGCGGCCAGCTCCAAGCCTGGGCCTCTTGCCAGGGGCATTAGGAGGGAGAGCTGGGTTTCTGCACTGTCCCCTGGGCTCTTGCTCAGGCGTCACTCCCCTTGCCAGTGTCTCTTCTTCACCCCAAGTCACCCCTGGGTCTCATGGTCCAGCTCAGGGTCCTGCCTGTCTTCATTGTGAGGCTGCAGAGGCAATGATGAACCCCAATTGCTGTTGGTGGTGGTACCGAAGACTGACTGGTGAGAGGAGACACTGGCTGGAGATGGGGCAGAGAGCTGTCCAGGATGTATGTGGACAGCAGGGGCCACTTCTGAATGGCTCCTGACATCCAACAATGGCTTGAAACAGCACCCTGGGAGTCTGGCCCTACAGCCAGTCAACAGTGTGGATGTGCCTGCTCCAGATGAGTTCTAGAATCCTCGCCAAGGATGGAGCCACCCTGCCTGGTTTCCTCCCAGGCTGTCCTGGAGGCCACCCACATGGACTCTATCTGCTTGGCTTAAGCTAAACCCACTGTCTCCAAGTTGTACAGGTCTTCCTCTCTGGACCGCTAAGCCCCGACAGCTGACCGTGGCACGCATCAGGGCCACAGGGAGAGAGGCATGAGAATGGATTGGAGCAGAAGATACTGACACAGCTCCCGCTTGGACTGGCTCCCGAGAACGCTGGCCTCTGAAAGAAGGCCTGCCAGAACTGAGGGCCTAGTGCTGCTTTGACCTGCTCTGACCTCTGTGTCTCCCTGGATCATCTGTCCCAGTGGTAATATCACCAGCCTTGAGTTCCACTCCGAGCTAGTAGCTCAAGCTGAGCCCTCTCCTCCTGCTCTCCAGTCTACATCCCACCTACCATCCCACCCGGGTCCTATCCAGAGCTCTGGCTCTCCTACATTCCGTCCTTCACACTTGCACACATCTTTCTGGATATACATCCTTTTGCATATTCTGAGTCTCTGGTACCATGTGGTCAGGACCTGATTCCAATCCTAGTTGGCCTCTGACAGCTGAAGCCTTGTTAAAGAGGAGAAATAAAGGCCAATTATTGGCTTGCTTTGAGAATGCGCTGCGCATGACTTGATGACTTGGTGAGTCTGGGGCTGGTCACACTGGGATATTCAGTAAGGAGAATGATCATGTACCTATGTGACCATGGCAGTGGTCACTGCTCCTGTCATTATCTCCGAACAGATGCAGTTCTCTGGGGACTGAATAGATCTCTCTATGTGTCTATTCAGTCCTAGACTCTCCTGTGTGAATGGCACAGGAAGAGGTCCAGTTAGAAAATGGTTCACATGGAAGAAGGTAGGAGGACGAAAGGGCTCTCTTCCTCTCCAGCAGCGGACAGATCCAATGTGAGATGATCCCGTGTTGCTTTGGTTACTTGACAAACAAGAGCTGCCCCTACTCCAGCCCCCACCCCTGGCACCACCCCTGCCCGCTATAGGACCCACCCTTTTCTGCTTGGTAGAAAAGGAGACTTGGGAAAGGGGGGCTGAGAGGTGCACTCTCGGGTGTCTTCCAGTCTCTTTCTGTAGGAGGTGGCCAAAGGCCCAGGACCCTTCCCCCAGAACTCTGAGGAGGCTAAGGGTAACACTGCAGGACTTCAGGTTAGGACTCTGGATGCTGAAGCCCCCATGAAGGTTTTTCATGGGCATGCCGAACCCTCAAGTTTAGAGCATCCTATGCTAACCTTCTACAAACTAGGGGCCAGGCAGCCTCCCCGTCACATTCCAGATCGCCTGCATCAGGGCCCAGCCTGAGGATCCTTTTCCTTATCTCACAGCCCCAAATGTCTTCCCTGACCCTTCCACCCTGAGTCATAGAAGGCATTGCTTCTCTGAGGCCAGCTGAGCTCTTGGCCTCTTCTGGTTCATCTAGAGGAAGGGAAATGATGTCATGAGGTAAACCGCACGGCTGGGTGCTCTGGTGAGCTTTGCTTTTCAGCAAAAGTCATTTTGCTGAGATACAGAAGGCACAGGGGGTCTGGGCCCTTCTGGTTAGAGACAGGCAGGGACGACAAGATTTTAACATGGAACTCTGAGGAGGAAGGCGTTCCCAGACATGCTAGCCGCAGAAGCCAGGCTCGGTAGACCAATGGATGGTGTGGGATGTTTGGTTTTCTGTGTGGCAAGTCACCTGCCAAGCAGGGAAGCCTGGTGGATGCAGTGTATACAAGGTCTCAAGTGAACCTCTGTAGAATTCAAGATCATGTTTGCCATGGAGTAAGAGAGGTGACAAGAATGACAAACTGGACAACACATGCTGTCAATGGCTGCCGCCATCTCTCCATGACCTCCTGAGGTCTGACCCCACTCAGCAGTGAGCAGCAGGAGGCTGGTGGCTCCCAGGTCTGGGCTTTCAACTCTCCACAAAAAGCTTATTTGGCACCAGGCTGCCGGTGACAGCTTGAGTCCTGTGTGATTGGCTTCCACTTTGAGCTCCAGTTCCCATCTGCTACCTGTCCCCCTAGAGAAGTCTGCTGCCCTTGGCAAACCTGGCCTTTTTCAACCTTCAAATGCTCTGCCTCATGGGTGTATTTCTTCTTGTTAATTATTTCCTTTTATAAGATAAACAGCCTGTGGGGAAATCCTCCAATATTAGAGCATGAAGGACTATCTAGACCCCATACCCAAGTCCTGCCCCTTACTGATAGCTGGAGCCACAGAAGGAAAAAGATGCAGCCAGGACCACATAGCAAGAGAGTGAGAAGACAGGGTTCTTCCCTTGCTATGGGTTCTCCCTCCCCATCACTGCTACTAGCTTCTTGTCCATCTCTCTAGTCCTTACTCCATGTCCTTACTCCACGTCCTTAGTCTGTGTCCTTACTCCACGTCCTTAGTCTGTGTCCTTACTCCACGTCCTTAGTCCACGTCCTTAGTCTGTGTCCTTACTCCACGTCCTTACTCCACATCCTTAGTCTGTGTCCTTACTCCACATCCTTAGTCTGTGTCCTTACTCCACATCCTTAGTCTGTGTCCTTACTCCATCTCTTTACTCCACGTCCTTAGTCCAACTCCTTACTCCATCTCCTTAGTCCTTTGTGCTAATGGTACAATGGCATAGACTGGGTATGTTATAAAGAAGACGTAAATTCAGGCTCACGCTTCCGGTCTAAGACCACAGGACCACATCTAAGGATGGCTTTGTTGCTAAAGAATCTTGAAGTAGCACAGGACACCAAATGATAAGAGACCTAGGAAAAATGGCTGATATAGGCATAGTGGAGCAGTGGCTCTCAACCTGTGGACCATGACCCCTTTGGATGTCAAAATACATCCAAAATTCACTGGGGTTGCCTAAGACTATTAGGAAACACCGACATTTACATACAATTCATAACAGTAACAAAACTACAGTTATGGAGTAGCAACAAAAATAATTTTATGGTTGGGGGTCAGCACAACATGAGGAAGTGCTTTAAAGGGTCACAGCTTTAGGAAGGTTGGGAAGCACCGATCAAGAGATAACCCATTGATCACATGGATGGCTCATGAGAGTAGAACCCTAGTTTCCTCTTAAAGGTCCTGTCTGGCCCCATCTTACACTGCCTTATAAAACAATTTAAATTTCAACATTAGTTTGAGAAGAACAAACCACATTCAAATGGCAGCACAATACTCCCATGAAGTTTCCATCAATCATCCCTAAGATACAACAGCTCTGGGCAGAGGGCAAGCCTGGGCTGTGGAGCATTGTGAGGGGTGAGATGGAGCTGGAGCACGATCCTCAGAGCCAGAGGTCATGGTCAGAAGGACACGTATTGTCCTTTCCCAAGACCAGGACCTTAGGCAGGAGAATAGTTATAATTAACTGTGACTCCCAACCAATGGTTTACTGGGTTAGGGCCCCAGTGATGGTTTGCTGATTGTTGTCCGGGGTGACACACAGTCCTGAAGGAAAAGTCAGACCAGCTAGATGCTCCACAGCCTCGTTCCCTGAAACTCGGAATTGGGACACACCCTCCTGCCTGGTCGCTGGGACTTTAGAAATGATCGAGGGGTGGTAGAAAGCTGACAGAGAGGCAAAGTTGTTATAAGGCCTGGGATTTTCTGTTCTGTTCCCTGGCTTCTGCATCTTTGGTTGTAAAATGAAAAGTCAGCTGGTCTCTGGCACATTCCCAGCTCTGAGGACCAGGCTGTGCCCCAGCTATTTTGGGGCGAAGGTCAGGGTGATTGAAGGCAGGCACAGGGGTGAGGTGTATACCCTCTCCTTACTCCAAGATCCTCTAGAATAAGCTTGGAGCCTGCTTCCCCTGGCTTCCTATCTCTCTGTGACCAGACTGCCAGCAATTCAGTTTGCTTCATCTGCAAGGAGAGGCACGGGGTGTCTAAGCTGAAAGGCCTCCCAAGTCTGATCTCACTAACTGTTCCTTATATGCAGCGAGTGGGGCCAAGAGAGGACAGAGGGTTTATCCAAGGCCACAGGCAAAGCCAGAGCCCAGGACTCTTCCCACCACATCAGCTGCTTCATGTTTGTGCCTGAACAAAACACTCTCTGGGGAAAGCTGGAAGCAGCAGGCCTGGGATGATGTCTTCCTTACCATCTCTAACAACACTAACGCCATCATCACCACCGTCAGCCCTGCCTCTTCAGCACTAGCACAGTACCCCAGGCGCATCACTGTCCATTCATTCATTCACTCATTCATTCATTCATTCATTCATCCTCAGAGACTGCTGAGACTGCCAATGAGAAGCAGGCTGCCTGGCTCTCTTGCTAACTGGTTGTATGACCTTGAGTGAGCTCCTCTTCCATCTGCTTCAGCTCTTTGAGTGTGGAGAGGATACCAGCATGTTCCTCAGGGTGCTGTTACAAGGTGTAAGTCAGCCACTCCTCTGAAACGCTCAGAACAGTGCTTCTCATCTACGTTGTACCTAGGCAATGCTACCATTCATTCGCCCACTTGGCTCCGCTGTTTTAAAGATGTAAAATATTTCACATTGTCAGCCTGTAAGAGCACATGAACCTAGGGCTGAAGTGGAGGGTGTTGGGCTGAGCACACTGCCATGTCTTAGGCCTGAAGGTGAAGGCTGTTGGTATTAAGAGCTCCTTCTCTCATCACAGGAGGTATGCCAGCCTCTTAGGAGAAAGATGTTTCTGGTTCAGATTTTACACATGGCCTTAGTGCAATGGCAGGACCTCAATCTCCGAAAACCTCAAGGTCTTCTCCTTGCCTCCAGCCCTCCAGCCTGGGCACCCCAAGTCTCACTAGTCACCATGCCATACTTCGGCTGTCCAGGAGGATGCTTGGAGAAACCAGATTTGACAGTTTGGGGCACTAGAGGAGAGCTGAGTGACCTGAGATACAGGGCATTCGCTCTGATGCAGAGGGAACCCCGTATACCGACTCACCAGCAACCAGAGCAGTGAGCACTCAGGAGTGAGCTCTGAGAATTCCCTGAGCTGCCCACACTCTTCCTCATGTCGGCTCCCCCTTCTCTCAAACACAGCAAATGCCGAGAGGGAAGGCAAATGGGGTGCTCCATACTGAACCCTTGAAAGGTGACAGGACCCAGTTTGCAGGGTCTTGTTTCATCTTCTCCAGGCCTGCCTCGGTGGCAGACCTTTGAGCGTGGTCTGAAAGCATTACCACAAGCCCCACATATAGATATAGTAGGTGCACCTTCACATAAGCACACACATTCCCTAACAGCAGTACTCCAGGCCTGGCCAAAACGGCAAACCCACCCTGTAAAATCCCGTCTCTATTGCAGAAAATGTGTACAGCCCCAATTCTCCAGCCCCTCCTAGCTCAGGGATTCCATCCTGGGCTCTGATGAAGGTTACCTTCCCATCCCACAGCTCTCCTCCCAGACCCTAGAAGCCTATAGTTCTCTGTCATGAGTCCTCAAGAGGTTAGGGAGTGCTTTCGTGTCTGCAGTCATCAGAGTAGACCGTAGACAAGGGCATGAGGCCCTCCCCTGAGGTCACCTCCCACTGAGGTTCTGAGAAGAGCTATGCCTCCCTGCTCTGCCTCCTTATGCCCTGAGTATGCCACTTGGTAGGAGGGAGACTCGGACCCGCCAGGATGTGATGACTTGCCACAGCAAGGTTGGCACATACATGAGTCATGAGAACTATTTGCCAAAAATGTTTGGTTGGTTTTGGTTTTTTTGAGACGGGATTTCTCCATGTATCCCTGGATGTTCTGGAACTCTGTAGACTAGGTTGGCCTCAAACTCAGAGATCCACCTTCCTCTGCCTCCCAAGTGCTGGGACTAAAGGTGTGCGCCACCACTGCCTGGAGCCAGAAGGTAGTTTTGAGGGACAGTGTAAGCAGTGGCTCTCACCCTTCCTGATGCCGTGACCCTTTAATACAGTTCCTCATGCTGTGGTGACCCCCAACCATAAAGTTACTTTGTTGCTACTTCATAACTATAATCTTGCTACTGTTATGAACTGTAAATATCTGATATGCTAACACCAGAGGGGTCAAGACCCACAGGCTGAGAACCACTGCGCTGAGACATGCATGTTGAGGGAAGTCCCAGCTGCTCCTCGAGCCCATCTTACAGAGCCACCATTCCTGGAGTGGCCACTAGGACAAGACGCATGGTTTGGAGCTTGACCTTGGCTGGTGGCTGAGTGTGTCCAGTCCCCTCTAGCTTCTCTGCCCCATCAAGTCTTAGCTAACCTTCTCCCCACCCATGACTCTGGTCCTTTGGCCCTGCATACTTATTCTTCAGCTGTTTCCTGAAGGACACTGTGATAGTGTTTTCTAGACAGATATAAGCAGTCAAGTCTCTCCCTGGCTCAGAGTGTCAGTGCCTCTTAATGGCCATGGGAAGGAGCAGACTCCTGAGATGGCCCCACTCTCACCCTCCCTCAAGAGAACCCCATATGTCAAACCAAAGGGCTTAGTCCTCTCAGGCTCCAGGTTTGGCCCTTGCTAGGAAAACAGATGAGTTTGGGAACCAGATGGGTAAGTTCTATGACGCTAAAATGGACAAGGCTCTAGATGAATGCATGAAGACTTTATAAGAGAGAATTTTAGACAGAAAGACAAGGGAGACCACGCTATGATGACAGAGCAGGGATCAGTTGAGACACATGCCAGTCAGGCACTTAGAAATTGCTGACCCAAGCTCGAAGCTAGTAGAGAAGGAGGATGTGTGAGGTCTTAAAGCCTCCAGGAGGAAGCAGCATACAAGGCCTTGGGAGACCTGGGCTCCCAGTGGTTTCCCTGGCAGTCGAAGCAAGGGTTCTGCTCACTTCTTCAGTCACCTAGAACAGTTAAGTCTACATTTACTTACGTGGCTTCCACCATTCTACTGAGAGAGGCTATCTCTGTGATAATGGGTATAAAATGTATCAGTCACACCCTGATTGGTAAAGAGCATCTCTAAATGGCAGCTGTCATTACTGATTCTGGTTAATTCCAGAGTTAACCAGAGCAGAGCGGCAGCCCCACCACGGCCTGGGTTCCTTGGGGAGAAGAGGCTGAGGACAGAGACACGGGAAGTATGCAGCTAGAATCACTCTATCTGGTCTTGCTGTTGGTACACCTAACTGCTGTGCCTTTCTGGGCTCACAGCCATCAGCCCTTGAGCCTGGACTCCCTGAGAAGAGATGACATCCTGGGACGAGCATCTCCCTGCAGCTAAGGCCATTCCTGAAGGGGCAGACAGCTGGGCAGACACACCCCCAGCCACTGTAACAACACATCCTTCAAAGGATGACCCAAGAGAAGCTTGGCAGCTCCTGTCACATTAAACACATATGTAAACCCATAATAGGGAAAACATTCACCATTCGTTCAAACCCAGAGTGGATGATGGCAAAGCCCGATGGCCTAGTGCTCTTAGTCAAAGGAGCCTTTCGGCTGCAATGCCCTAGAGGTGGATGGGGATCAAGTCAGAGCAGACAGACACACACCCAGTGGGGCTGGACAGGAGGTAGTC
Organism: Mus pahari; assembly: GCF_900095145.1. Taxonomy (NCBI): domain Eukaryota; kingdom Metazoa; phylum Chordata; class Mammalia; order Rodentia; family Muridae; genus Mus; species Mus pahari. Next base: position 567,120 of record NC_034596.1, on the reverse strand, counting down.
GTGGGAGGTATGATCTGCTGTGGGGCTTTGGCCTTGCTGGAGGCATGCTCTGAGGAGGATCCTCGTTGGCTGAATGAGCTAGCCGGCAAGCAGAGCTCTGTCCGTGGCCATTTTAGTTGCTTCTCCTCTTCCTGAGGGCTCCACCGTTTCTTGTCCTGTTACATGGTCCTTTGTGTACATAGAGCGGAGGTTTCCGGTTAGCTAACCCTTCAGTTGCCCTGTTTCAAGAGCTTTGATTCCCAGGGCAGTTCTCCCTCTAGGCCTCGTACACACATCTCAAGCTCCAATAAAGACATCTTGCACACATGCCACACACTTCGGACTTACACATGTGCTTCACCAACCCTGGCCGAGACAGCAGCTGACCTGGCCCTTCTCAAAGCCGGGCCTATCTGCCTTATCGGGTGAGAACCAAGGCTCAGAGAGAGGAAGTTGGTTGTTCAAACAACAGTAGGTGGTTGAGCCAGGAAGTGGGACTTACTCCTCACCCCCACCCCCCACAGTGTTGGCCTTCTCTGGGCACAATGCAAAGCCCCAATGAATTCAGGTTCCTCTCTCAAAGGGGCGTCTGGCTTCCCACACAGGGCTTCCCCCAACAGAGAGTTCCAGAGGCAAAGGCTGCCAGAGACAGGAGGACTAGGAGGGTGACCGGGCCAGTCTCTGAGGCCATGTGGTCCTCTCTTGCCCTCTTTCTTCCATCACAAGCAGTGAAAGTTTGAGTCCCCAAGATGAGGCAGTTACAAAGGTAATTTTCGTGGGGATCCAGCCTGGGGTCAACTGATCTGTTTTTCTATTAATTGTTTTCCCTAAAATTGCCTTGTTCCCTGAGTTCATGAGGAGCCCCCTCAGGAGCTATTTTATCGTATCTGTTTCTAAATGGTCATACAGCACTGGCTTTCTTACCTCAGGCATATCATGCCCTTCCTAAGGGACGAGGAGTCACTCTCGTCTGCTGGTTAAGCGAGTGGCTTCCGTGGAGGCCTTTCCACTTTGGAAGTCTCTGGAAGGGCTGGATTGCAGAGAAGGACTTAAGGAGGAGCAGTGTGTGGAAGTCAGAGGCCTATCTGATAACGGAAAAAGGATGGGAAGGCAGCTTAGCAAGGAGGCAGGGCAAGGTGTGGGGCTCCCTTGTTCTGACAGTGAGTGAGAAATCCCCCAACAATGCGGCAGGCAAACGCGGGCGGGGCATCTTAACCTCCATGCCATCTGTGACACTGCTCTGTCCTCCCCATCCCAGCCCCCACCCTCCAGGAAGGGGACAGAGGAGAGACAGATGACATGCCTAGGTTATGAGCTGGCCCAGAAGGGGAAAGACAGGTGTAACACCTGGAGGCTTAAGGATGCTTAGAATTCAACACCTCCTTCTCTCAGATCCAGAACCCAGCAGATAGATCCCCTGGGGGAGGGTCCTGCTTGCCTCTGCCTGGGGTAGTGCCTCACACTGGGCTTGCCTAGACCTTGGGGGACTGAGAGTGAGGAAGCATGTGGCCACACCTCATACCTGTATTTTCTGATTGATTCCATTTCTTACCAGTGTGCCTCTGTTCTACCAGGGACTCCAAGCTCCCTAAGGGGAACTGCGTGAGGCTCCCAATCGTTAGTGGTCAGGTGGTCCTGGGTCTAGTCTGCATCTCCCAAGTGCAATTCTTCTTGCATTTCTCTACACCCTCTGACTCTCGCTGACCTCATCCCAGCACCTGGGGCACAGGGGTCACTGACTGTGGATTGTGTGGGAGGGGCACAGGGGTCACTGACTGTGGATTGTGTGGGAGGGGCACAGGGGTCACTGACTGTGGATTGTATGGGAGGAAGGTTGAGCAAAAAGCGCTGGGCTCCAATCCTGCTGACACTCACCGCCACCCTTCCGGGTAAAGGAATTGGCGGTACCGTGAATGCTGAGCTGGACACCGAGAGAATGGTATTATAGCTGTCAGTATTGCTTGTCCTCCAGAGTCCTAGAAGGGCAGCTCCGCCTGGCCAACCCCTCTGCTGTGGGCAGCCCCACCCTTCCTGCTCCCCTCTCTGCCCCTCCCCAGCTCAGTGATGGGGCGTTTTAGGATAAGCATACAACACAAGCACTGTGCCTTGAGGAATAATGGCCCTACTCCCAAATGGGGGAGCCCCTGCCCAGACCCTGGAAAAGGCCAGTGACAAGGGGCCTTTGCAAGTAGGACCATGGCCGGAAATGAGTTGGATGAGGCCTGTGGCAGTGACTGGTTGCTTGGTTCCTGGTTTAAATGAGGAACTGCCTAGACTGTCCACTTAACCACAGACAAGGGCCTTCGCTTTCTGCTTACCTCTGTCTCTGAACTCCAGTGTCTGGGCTGTGTTCCTGGTCCTGCTAGGATGAGTGGGAAACTGCTCCCAGTACCTCTCCTGCCTGTTCCTGTTTTGGCCGTGAGGATCCAGTTCCCAGCTGGGTCAGCTCTCTGCCCCTTTCTGCCCCTTGGATCCATTCAGCCTGTGAGCAGTGACCAAGCCTGTGGCATTCAGTAGTCCTAGACTCCAGGCACTGGTGAGGGTTGCCATGATTGCTTTATTACTGACCCATTGCATAGACAATGAGGTCTAGGTTTGCCCAAGGCCAGGCAGCTGCTTGGTAAGCCACTGAGATATCAGGCAGGGTCTAGCTATCCCCAAGGCTGATTCAAATGACCTGGAAAGGAGAAAGGGGGAGGGAAGAAAGGAGAAAAGATAATAGGTTCTGCCCATGTGCAGAATGCAGCAATTACCACCTAGAACTGCCTTTTCGATCTGCTGGAGGAACATTTAATTGCTTCCTACAAATAATAACAAAACACTGTGCAGAGCCGGGCTTGTTCTATGCAAGGACTAAGGACTTCACATCGTGAGCTGGTCCCAGGGTTAGAGTCAGCAGCACTGTCCTCTCTCAGGGGTGCCAGCCATCCTGAGCACTGGCCCTGTCACCCCACACTGGCCTCCAATCATGACCCTCTTGCTTTCGCATTAACTCAGACATCTTCTCTTCCTCCAGCTATGGAGACTTTTGACCCCAGTTGCCTACCCATCCAGCATCCTGACCTCTAGTTCTGTGGCCACTACAATCTGGACTGAAATTGTCTCTCCCTTCAGCAAGTGGCACCCCTGGTAGGAACTTTTGACCTTGTCTTGGAGAGTTCCTTTCTTAAAATCCCCTCAGACTACAATATCCCTACATCCACCTAGCTCCAGTTCCTCACAGGAAATCCTTCCTCATTTTTTATAAAGTTCAAACATGTATGGCAACTTATACCTGTAATTCCATCACTTGGGAGGCTAAGGCAGGGGAATTACTGAGATCTCTAGGCTAGCCTGTGATTATTATCAAAATAATTATCATCCCAAAAGTTTATATATATATATATATATATATATATATATATATATATATATATATATAGTGCACGCGAGTGCGTGTACACACACACACACACACACACACACACACACACAGTGCTAGGGAGATGGTTTAGTGAGCAAGAGTACCTACTGGGCAAACTTGAAGACCTAAGTTCCAAACCCAGCACCCACGTAAAAAGCTGGGTGTGGTTGCCCACATGCCTGTAACCCCAAGGCTGTGGGAGTCCAGACAGGAAGACTGCTGGGGCTCACTGGTTGCCAGCCAGGCTCCACTTTCAGTGAGAAACCCTATCCAAAGGGAATAAGATGAAGTTGAGCAAGCAGGAGACCCGATGTCCTTCTCTGTCCACTCTGTGTAGGACACACACACACCACCTGCCACACACAGATGTAAGAAGACTGCGATGGTAGGATGCTTCTTTGTCAGAATTAGAAAACATCACTGTCATACTGATAGATAGCATCCCATGAGATGCTGAAAGACCAGGATCATGTCAGGTGCAAGACGATGCCAGGGTCTTCTACTTCTACTTAACATGACAGTGTTCTGGAACTGTTAACTAGTGGCAGGTGCCAAGAGACAATGACCCCCCCCCCAAGCAAAAACAAGCCCCAGGTGTCCAGACCACAGTTCATATGTGCCATTTTCCACAAAAGATCCTGGAGTTCCTTGGTGAAGTCAGATGCCAGGACTGGAACATGTAAATTCTCTGAAGACATTGAACATCTGTTTATGTCAGATATGTCAGGTCAAATCTACAATACCAACACTCAGGAAGCTGAGGTAGGAGAATTTCCATGAGTTCAAAACTAGATTTAACCGGCATAGTGAGTTCAGACCAGCCTTTGAGAGAGAGAGGAAGAAAGGAAAAGAGGGAGAGAGAGAGAGAGAGAGAGAGAGAGAGAGAGAGAGAGAGAGAGAGAGAGAGAGAGAGAGAGAGAGAGAGAAACTTTTGGTAGCAGACAATGAGGAAATGCTCAAAGAATTGACGTCAAAATGACACAGATCTGTCTATGGGGTCCCCACTACCTATATCTAGGACAATTTGGGTATCAGCATAAATAGTAGTACTAATAAACTATAACATTTCAATTAAAATAGGAATTTGTGGATCTACACATTCCTTATAATAGGATGCCAGCATATGCATTATGTATGTATGCATGTGTGTATGTATATATGTATGCATGCATGCATGCACACTCGATGGATGGATGGATGGATGATGGATGGATGGATGGATGGATGGATGGATGGATGATGGAGAGTGAATGGTGGGTGGATGGTCTTCATTTGGTACCCATCATGCTGGATGTTAGAGGAGGACGTCTTCAAAGCATGCTAAGCATAGTCGGTGGAGATGTGATGGGGACAGAATAGTGGTGCTGTCTTGTAGGGTCTCCCCACCACATAGTTACCAAATGCAAAGCAAAATATGGTAAATGTGTGATGAAGAACCTGGCTGGCACCAACTCAACCCAGCGGCAGGATGAACCTTGTTGTTGGGGAGAGCTTTGTCATCCTGTGAGGAGGGAGCATAGTGTCTTTGCGTGTTCTTCCCAAGAGTGAGCAGCCTGAGAGCAGACCTGAGGACACAGGCTGGGGAACATCGAACAAAAATAGTGCCCTGTGCTTTTTAATACTGTCACCAGGCATGTGTCACATCCCTGTAATCCCAGCACTTGGGAGGCAGAGGCAGGAGGATCACAGAAAGAATGAGGTCATCCTGGGGTGACGTGGCACATTTCAGACTCTTTAGGGTTGCAGGAGACCCTGACTCAGAAAGACAAAAGGTAAAGATGTCTGTCAGGATGACAAGTGTTAGGCAGACTGAGATCTGCCTCAGATAAAGGTAACTAATGAGGCGTGACAGCAAATGCAGCTCACAGTCCTGCGTGGATCCTGAGGCATTGCTGGGAAAGCTGAAGGCATCTGCATGAGCTCTTCCAATCGGATGACGATATTAAATAGATTTTGATTTCCTAATTTGGAGTGTTGAACTGAGGTAATGAGGAGAGGGCGGCGTTTGGAGGAGATAGGAACTGGAGCAGTTAGGCTGGAATTTCTCAACCAGTAGGTTGCAGCCCCTTTGGGGGTCAAACGACCTTTTCACAGGGGTCACATATCAGATATCCTGCATATCAAATATTTACATTACGATTCACAACAGTAGCAAAATTGCAGCTATGAAGTAGCAACAAAAATAATTTTATGGTTGGGGGTCACTACAACATGAGGAACTGTGTTAAAGGGTCACAGCTTTAGGGAGGTTAAGAAAGTGATTTAGGGGTCATGGGGCATCATGTCTACCAAGTCATTCTAAATTCTCAAATAGTCTAGGAAAAATAAAGCTCTCTCTCTCTCTCTCTCTCTCTCTCTCTCTCTCTCTCTCTCTCTCTCTCTCTCCCCATACACACATATGCACACACACTCAAACACACACACACACACTTCTTATATTCCTCAATCAAGACATACCCATCTTAAGTCCATTTTCTTTTATTTTTCCTCAATAATTTTATTTTATTCACTTTTCATCCTCCATTAACCCCTCCCCTTCTCCTTAGGGGAAGCCCCCTTAGGTACCACTCTACCCTGGGACACCTAGTCCCAGAAGAACTAGGCACCTCCTCTCCCACTGAGGCCTAACCAGGCAGTCCAGCTAGGGGAAGGGGATCCAATGGCAGGTGATAAAGTCAGAGACAGCCCCTGTTCCAGTTGTTAGGAGATCCACATGAAGATCAAGCTGCACATCTGCTACAAATGTGTAGGGGGCCTACACCCAGCCCATGAATGCTCTTTGGTTGGTGATTCAGTCTCTGTGAGCCACCATGGGCCCAGGTTATTTGAACCAGTAGGTCTTCTTGTGGTGTCCTTGATCCCTCCGACTTGTTCAGTCCTTCCCCCACTCTTCCACAAGACTCCCCCAAGTTCTGCCCAGTGGTTGGCTCTGAGAAAGGAAATTGAGGTGTTGGGGTGCATCTCTGAAACTACCTGGAGGCCTGGGATGGGGAAGGCTATAGGGAGTCTATGGGAATGACCTTAGCTGATATTGCTACTAGTGGGGGAAATGGAACGTGCAGAGGCCACCTTCTATAGCAGGATAGGACTTCTAGAGGACAGAGGGGGACATTAACCCACCCACAAAACCTTCAACCCCAAATTTGTCCTGCTTACAAGATGTGCAAGGATAAAGATTGAGCAGAGACTGAGGGAACAGTCAACCAATGACTGACCAACTTGAGACCTATCACAAGTGAGAGAGCCAACCACTGACACTATTTTTTTTTTTTTTTGCTTTCAATTCTTTTTTTAAATTTTTTAAATAATTATTATTTTCTTTATTTACATTTCAAAT
>NC_034596.1:541931-559751 GCF_900095145.1 Mus pahari | reverse complement strand
GTGTGTGTGTGTGTGTGTGTGTGTGTGTGTGTGTGTGTGTGTGTGGTGGTGGTGGTTGTTTTGAAATCCAGCTAACTAAACTCACTAGAATGTCACTGACTGACCATCAACACTCCCATCCAGTACTCTGGTTCTCGACCCCCTAACACCACAACCCTTTAATAAAGTTCCTCATGTTATGGTGACCCTCAACCATAAAATTATTCATTGCTACTTCAAAACTGTAATTTTGCTACTGTTAGGAATCATAATGTGCAATGAATCTGATATGTGACCTGCAGGGGTCTTGACCCACAGGTTGAGAACCAGTGATGCAGCACATAGGCTAAGAATGGAATGTCAGAAGAGGTCTAACAAGCCAAGGCTGACAGGGACTTGTGCTCTGAGCCCAGATATCCTCTTGAATACCCTTGCAGCTGACTACAGTAAGACCTAAATTTACTTCATGTAGCTAGGATTGTACTTCATTATGCAAATAAGTACAACCCGTCTTCAAAATACTAGCTCTGGAATGTGTTTTTACCCATAAAGCACAGTACCACAGAGCCAACTTCAGGGTCAGAGGTCCCCCAATAGCCCCCAGGATAGAAAAGGTTTCTCCAGAGCAGGTAGACCAGTACACCAGTGACTTGCAGGTAGACCAGTACACACAGCCTTCAATACAGGCAACAGTCTGGGGCCTGTCCCTTTCTTCTCAATCCTTATGTTTCTTCCTTGACTCGGACCATCTCCTGTGGAGAATGGCTGTGGTTCACCCAGGCTTGGATATAAATCCCATAGACAGGTGATCTGTGGAGTATGAGGATGAATGAAAAAAATGAAGGGTCTGTTTCCACCCTGCTTCCCAGTCAGCTTAGAAATGGGCCACATTGAGCTCTCTCTGGGGACGGCTCAAAGAGGGAAAAAGAATCAGAGGACTGGGTAAAAGGCTCTCCCTCTGAGCCTCTCCACAGTTCTGCAATTGTGGACCAAGGTGACCGACCGGTCAGAGGGACATGGCTTGAGTGTAGCCCGAGGAGTGGGGGTGAAAGGGCCAGGGCCAGAGCAACTCCTAGGAACACTGGGATGTCTCTTAGCCGTCTTCTGACTTAACTTCTCTCTGTGCCTTAGTTTTCCCATATGTGAAATGGAGGCAATCATCCTCAAAACACCCCTGCAAGGTACTAATTACTGTCTGTATGAGGCTTTGAGATCCTCGGATAGAATGTAACAGTACTAATAGTGGATAATAACACTCTGTCCACCCCCCAGTCCTTTCATCCATGGATCTCAAAGCCTTTTACAAACCTTAATTAATTCTCACAACACCCAAATGCAGGAGGCTGATGGTCATTAGTCCCATTTTACTGGTGGGGAAACTGAGGGAAGCCAGAAGGCTGGCTTGAGGCCACACAATAAGCTGGCATCTGATGGGGGTTAGAACTTACAGCCCCCGGCCCCATGGGAAGGACCCAGGCAACATGACTTCTACCTGCTCAGCATGGAGATGCAGGGCAAGGGGCCCCAGGGTCCTGCTGAGGGTCGTATGAGCCACACTGAGACATAGGGAGATTCTGGCTCCAGGGACGAGGGGGTGGCTGGCCTGCTTAAGGAAAGAAGTAACATCTATAGGGTACCTCGTGCGTGCTGATCCCTAAGAGAGATGATTGATAGAGCTGTCTGTCTGTCTGTCTAGTTCCCACCTGTGAGGATAAGCATATTGTCTCATTTCACAGATGTGGGGCCCAGCTAGTTGAACATGGTACCACTTGGGCTTACCTGAGAGGGACTGAGGCTCTAGCTTGTGCCTTCATGGCCATAGCCATTCAGGCAATGGGAGGGGACATCGCCAGCCATGATTCTAAAGATAAAGAAACCGATGCACACAGAAGAAAACCAGTTTGCTTGATGGTTGGACTTGCGGACAAGCCATTATTCTTCAGTGACCTCTCTCTTCCCCAGCCCCTGCCTCCCTCCCAGCCCCACTCAGGCAGGTGAGGCTGAGGGAGATCACATCAGGAAGGTCTTTGAAGTGCCCAGAGGCAGTGTGTCCTGCTCTTCCCCTGGGAAGGTGAAGAGGCTTGTCCTGGGTTTGTGTCATCTCACGGGGAAGTTCTCAGAATATTGGAAGCAACGGGGTCATCTAGGGACAGACACTATGCATGGGCTCTGGGGGAAGTCTCCCATGTCCTGCCTGTGTGCCCGTCTAGGACAGAGGGTGAGTGTGCCACCATCGCCTTCCCCTGCCCTCGGTCTTCCTGAGTGACTCCCCCTCTGTCCTGAGCCCAGTTTTCCAAGGAGGTTGACATGGGGGACTTTGGAAGTCCTGTTCCCTTAAGGTAGAGCCCCATATTGCAGTAGTCACGTGACCCCACCCCTGCAAACACAAAGCACCTGTGAGAAAGCAGATTCATTGCAATGACAGTGATGACAGGACCTTGGAGACCAGGCAGGATGAGCCCTGCCTGTAGGCCCTGGCTACCTCCTTAGCAGGCTGTGAGTTCTGGAGGAGGCCCTTGCTGCTCCGTGCCTCTAGTTCCCTGGTAGGAAAAGGTGCTGTGGGGAAAGAACAGCACAGCAACTCCCATGGGGGCTTCGAATCCAAGGAAGGGAGTGCAGAGGGTAAGCAAACCTTGTCCTGGCCGGGGGAGAGGCGGGTGGGGCACCCGATTTGGGGGGGGGATATTTTGGAGGGAAAATGCTTAAAGATTCATGAGCAGTTTTGCTTATAGCTTGCTCAACCTTGATCAAGATTTTAATATTTGTGCAGCCTTCTGGGAAAGTTAGCAAAATGTTCTCTTTCCAACATATGTGTTTCAGTCTCTCTTCACACTGTGAGAGAGGTGTACACGTCAACATCCAGGTAAGGAAGCTGAGGTTAGGACATAGGGACACGGGTTCAAGGGTGAACAGATTCTAGGGGGCTAACCTAGGCTTCCAAACTAAGCATCCCCCATCCGACGTTTTCTAGAGAGTTCTGGGCTGCGGAAGCCATCCTCAGGTTGTTTTGCAAGGCCTCCTTGCTGGGCTTTTTACACCCTCTTGAGGGCTCAAGGAAGGTGTCCAAAGTTCCTTGGGGTGGGAGCCTGTTCCTGTAGGATGTAGGACTCGGGACAGTGAGGCCAGGGTGTGGCCAGCAGTGGGTGGGTGGTGCTGAAAGCTCTTGTTGGCTGGCTGGGCAGGCAAGGACAGGGCGGGGCAGGGCATGGGAGAACAGGGTGACCTGGGCAGCCCGACCTGGAATAATTGAGCAGAGGCAAGCGGGGATGGTGGAGGAGACAGAGGCGGGAGGGAGGCTCCGAGTGCTTAGGCGCCCTCCCTGAGGAGTCCAAGGCCCTTTGCCTTGCTGCGCCTGCAGCTTCTGGCAGGCATGTTTCTTCCCTCTCACAGCAGCTCATCTCTGGAGAGCCTGCTCAGACCTGCCCTCCCCACAAGCACGGTAGCAACTCCCTGGGGCGGAAAGTGTCTCTACTGAAAGCAAGACAGGAGTTTAATTAAGCCCTAAACACGCACAGTTGAGCCTGAAATTAGGGTGGTGCAGGGAGGGGGAGAAGGCAGCTGAGGACAGGGGGGCTTCAACCCAACCCTGCCCAGCTGAGCAAAACAACCTTACAAGCAAGCCTCCCTGAACACAAGCAAGCCTAGTTACAAAACAGTTCTGACCTACTAAGCCGGTGTGGGGGTGCCGGACTACCTGTCTCTCTCAGCTAGGTTCTCTCAGCTGGGTTACTAGGGTTCATGAGGACTCTGGAGAGTGAGAAGAGGGAAGCGGGGGGGGGGGGGGTCAAGAGGAGCCACCTTTTAATGCAGCTTCTGGGCAGCGGCGGGAGCCCGCCCCACCCTGAGGGAGGGGAGATGGGTGAGCCAGTCAGACTGCACACACAGGTGTGCCCAGGGTGGGCCTCCTCCCAGAGCATCCATCTTTCAGGTGGGCAGAGCTCATTCTGTGCCCCACAGAAGGAAGGGAACACTCAGCCAGGCTCCTGGCTTTAGAGACAAAGTTACAAGACCTGTTGTGCCCACAGCTGCAGACATTTGGGTCATCCATAGCTTTGAGAAATCTGATGGCTTCAGCCCTCTCTCTCCTGTCCCCAGGTCTCCCCAAGCTGCGGCTGAGACATTCAGACCGCAGCCTCCTCCTCTGCCTGGTAATTGATCCTCCTTTGCCCTGCAACTTGGGTTTGGTCTTAATTTGCCAGGGACTAAAGGCAAGAAGAGACGGGCAGGCAGACATGTCTTCGCTTGTCTCTGGGCAGAGAGGCAGTTGCGACAGAACTCCTAGGTGTGTGTAAAAGTGCATGCATGGGGACGGGCTAGTTGTACCATGTGTGTGTGTGTGTGTGTGTGTGTGTGTGTGTGTGTGTGGTGTGTTAGGGAAGTTATCACTAGGCTGATTTCTGTCACTGAAGCAAAGTCCCAGGACAAACTGTAGTCCCAGCCATGGTGTGGGATTCATCAACCCCCTTATTGTCAACTAAGATGGGGCTGCTGTCCCGGCCTAGTTCCTTACCCAGTGCTAAAGGCCACCTGCCTGGCAAGCCTTTTAGTGGACATAGCTCCATACCCTACAGGCCAAGAATTGGCCTGTAAGTCCTTTAAGGGACTGACTTTGAAAGTGGCCAGCTTGCTCTTCCTGTCTTGTATGTAGCACTCAGTCATAGCTTCCTCTTCCAGGGACAGATAGGAAATCTTATAGCTTCCTCATTACCACATCGCCATATCGCCAACATCCTCAGGGGCACTGGCAGCGTGTGCGTGTGGGGAAAGACCCCACACGTCAGACCTGCAGCCTCTCTTCTGCATATTACATCTCCGCTCAGTGGCACCACTCAACCAAAACCACAGAAATGTCTTTCACGGCTCTGGGGACCACCTTTGTCCATTGGTCCTAGTCTTGATCTTCAGAACACAGAGTGTCTTTTCCTTGCTTCTTAAGCTCCCGGGGTTGTTGCTGGCATCCTTTAGCAAGTGGCTACATCTGTCTGATCTCATTTCCACCCTGCTTAGGTCTCTGCATGTGTAACTGCTCTCTGCCCAGATCTTAAAGGAACATTCATCCTTGAATTCAGGGTCCATTTTTATATCATTACATCTACAGATATTCATTTTGCTATAATGCAGTCACCAGTTCTGGGGACTTTGATGAGAACTCCCTTTGACCTGTCCCACAAGTTAGTGACAGCTACGATTGGATACCTCTAAGGAAGGCAAGCTTGCTACCCTAACAACTGGCTACATCCACATTCAAACAGGTTAGATTGCAATTCTTACTTGGGAGGAATTGAACTAATTCTACCCAATGGGAACCTCCTGGCCTTTAGAACATCTATGTGTTAGTAAATCAGTGCTCAGTTTCCACATCCTTTGCCCCAGTCACAATGAGAAAAACAAAATCAGAAAGATGATGAGATAGTTTCATCTTTTTTATGGTCTTGCGTATAACTCAAGCTGTCCTCAGACTCTCAATGCTCCTATCCTGGTCTTGCAGGTGTTGGGATGGGATTACAGGCACGCACACTGCTCCCATTAGACACGTGTGTGTGTGTGTGTGTGTGTGTGTGTGTGTGTGTGTGTGTGTGTNGTGTGTGTGTGTGTGTGTGTGTGTGTGTGTGTGTGTGTGTTTGTGTGTGTATGTGTGTGTGTGTGTGTGTGTGTATTTTCCCCTATGCATACACACACACACACCTGTGAAAGTCAAGAGTTCAACTTTCAGGAGTGGGATCTTTCCTTCCACCACACAGCTCTTAAAGCTGGAACTCAGGTTGTCCATTTTGGTGGTAGGCACCTTTAAATGTTGGGGCATCTTGCTGTACACACAGTCTTTGTCTGTTGTTGTTGTTTTACATTAGTTTTATGTTAAGGAACGAGCACCAACCTTGGACACACTGGTGGCTGCCCCAGGATCCCATGCCTCAGTTTCCATAACACCAGAGAGCAGCCGAGTCACTGTTTCATGAGATGTTTTGAGTCACACATCCCAGAGATTGGCAAATGTCTCTGGAATCTTTAAGACTCTGGGAAGTCTTGAGTGAAGAAACTGTGTTCACACAGTATTTTGCAAACTTAGTAGAAAACAAAACAAGGAGTCGGGCGTGGTGGTGCACGCCTTTAATCCCAGCACTCGGGAGGCAGAGGCAGGATTTCTGAGTTCGAGGCCAGCCTGGTCTACAAAGTGAGTTCCAGGACAGCCAGGGCTACACAGAGAAACCCTGTCTCGAAAAACCAAAAACCAAACCAAAACAAACAAAACAAACGAAAAGAAAAACCCAGAGTTCTTTTTATCAGGTACCACCTTCCTTTAGCACCAGGCAAGACTTCCTCAGCGGGGTGAGAAATGCCAACCTGAGAGAGTCCCAGAGGCCTGTCCCAGCTTTCCCAGTCAGGTTCTATAGTTCACAGTCTCTCTCCACTCCCCAGCTCCATGGCTCAGCATCTTACAGAGGACATCAGAGTGGGCTGAGCCACAGCCTCCTCCTGTGGCTGAGGCCTCTCCAGTACCTTCCTGCTTCTGAAATCCCACAGAGAAGAAAGGGAGAAAGGAACTCCTCCCTCTTGGTCCTCCTGTCCCCAGCCCACCAGCCCACCTTAGACTCAGCGATGCCTGCCTAGCACCCCCCACACACACACTGCTGTCTAGCATCTAAGCTCCCTGGACACATTATAAGGCTACAGTGAAGGACCTCACCTACATTCTGCTTTTTTTTTGTTGTTTTTTGGGGACTATCAGAAGCTGGACCTTATGAAATGGAATGGGGAAGAACAGGAGAGGCAGTGGGGGTGAGGAGAGAGCAGAGAAGGACTTGTGTTGAGGGAGAGAGCCTGTGTGACTCAGACATACCGGCTAGCTGGGGGTGGGGGCTTGATATGCGAGCTGGGAAGCAGAGTGAGCCTAAAAACTCATCAAATCGTCCCCTCTGGCCCCATGCACACAGCTCTAAGTGTGATGACATCTGGAACACCTGGGCTCTTACCCTCTGCTCTGTTGATCCTCAGAGCGATTCTGGAGCACCCTGTAACCTCTGCCAGAGCAAGTTCACTTTGCTCCTAACTACGGCTGTGGCTTTGTCTGTTGAGTGCCTGCCTATCGGGCACTGTGTCAGCAGCCCCCACATGCCTATCTTTTCATTCTCACCACCTCTAACGTTTTATAGAATGTGGCTGCCAGTGACATAGAGCATGGCGCACTATTTCGCCCAAGGCCCGTGCCATAGTTTTCATTGTTAGTGTTCACCTCTGCATCTGGTGGTGTGGGCGCTCTCCCTAGTTCAGCTGACCTGGATCTGAGGACAGAGAAAGGTGAACCCACCCTCCATTGCTCTGGAGAGACATGATCATCTAGCCTCTGGTACAGGTGGTAGCCTTCCAGCTCCTGGGGTGGGGAATGTTTGCTTTCTGTTAATGAAAAGAAATAAATGTGATAATAAATAAATGCCCCACCCAGTGCAGTAATCGCTGGCCCGAACAATAAGGTTCTGTGTTTGCTCTCGCCTGGGTTAGATTCTTTGGCTGAAGGCGCTGTTCAGGAGCCCCTTGGCACATCAGTGGGGGCTGGGCCCCCAGGCACATGTAGAGGAAGGCAGTCCAGCCATTCTGTCTGTCTCCTTCCAGGAGTCCCAGCCAAAGTGAGGAAAATGTCCAAGGACCCTGCACTTGGAAATAGTGTCCTTCACTTGGTGTCAAGACTGCTGCAGCCCTGCCTCTGCCACTCTAGGTGACGGGAGGGAAGCCTGTCTCCACCCCACCGCTGGCCTTCAGTTCTTACAAGTGTCTAACAGTGTTAAGGGGTTGCTGTAATGAGCACTTGGGGTCCTTCTAGCTCTGACCCTGCTCCTCCTGGACACGCCCATTCTCCCAGTGCCCCCTGGGCAATGGAAGATTCAGAGGTCCAAGAACCCAACTTTCTTGGGAGGCTACTGGGTGCCTCTTCCGGCCTCCAATTTCCTGTTTTCCCCACCTCCTCTAGATGTCCTATGGATGGAATTTCCCCATTTTTCACCATTTTTAGAAAATGTATCCCATTTGAGTTCCCAGAACATTGTGAGAAGCAGGGAGCAGAGTGCAGTACTGTGAACATCCATTGGTCATGCCAAGTTCTTCCCAGGCTGCTTTGCATGTCTTCCCCACAGCTACAGAGACCCTTTGGGTATTATGTTGGGTTATAAATAAATGGAGGATGATAATTTCAACAAATATATGAATGCATAACTCTTGTAGTAGATCAAAGATCCTTTATTACATGCTATTTATTTATTTGTTTAGTGTGTGTGTGTGTGTGTGTGTACACTCAAATAGACGTCAGGGAACAACCTGTGGAAGCCAGTTCTCTCCCACTCACTTGGTAGGAATTGAACTTAGGTCATCAGGTTTGGCGCTAAGTACATTTAGTTGCTGAGCCATTTTGCCCCTCTGGTCTAAGGACTTGATATTACTATCACCACACAGCCCCAGGGAGGAGAGTGATGTGGAGAGGCTCTGGAACTGCCAGACTCACTTTGCTACATGTAAGGTAGCACACCAGCATTCTAACACTCAGCTCTTTGATCTAAATCACTAGCCTTTCTTAGCTTCTTTGGCAGACATGGAATCAGCACCCTTACACACACCATACACACACACACACACACACACCCCACTGGTACATATTTACTACACACACAAACACATCAGACACACACACCCCACACTTGTACAGACACACCACACACATATACAATAATACCACACACACAAACACATCACACACAGACACACACAAACAATACACACACAAACACACACAAACAAATCACACACTTAGACACACACCCCACACTTGAATAGACAAACCACACACATACAAACACATCACACACACAAACACACCACACACATACACACACATCACACACAGACACACACACAAACATATCACACACAGACACATCACATACAGACACACACACAAGCACATCACACACAGACACTGACACACACACACACACACACACACACATTTTGCAAGTAAGTGGGTTGGGTGTACAACAGTGGAACAACCATCAAGTTATACAGCAGGCAACTGGCAGAGCGGAAAGCGCACCCCAGGCTGAGCCCACTAGCCTGGTGCTGTCTCTAAAAACATCATAGCTATGCCAAAAGCAGGGCCCATGGAGCTGGGTCCTTCCCTCCTTCCATATTTGCTTCATTCTTTCCAGGGCTCTCCCCTCCTCTTTCAAGAGCTCATGTGTCCCTAACAGGAAATCACATTGGTGGAGATAGCACAGTCTTGTTCCCCAGGCTCCTGTGGGCCCCATGAGGCAGTGACCCACAGCAGCTGGCCCACACCACTTCAGGGACTCAGGCACTGCTCACTCCTGGGGTGGCACACTTGAGCCGGCTGGCTGAGTCTGAGGAGGTCGCACCTGGAATCTGAAGCTGCCCCAGACAGTTGGACAGGTCAGTGACCGTGGACTCGGAAGCCCTTCCCTCTCATCTGTGCTCTAGGCTCTTGCCCTTGTGTCTGTCCTGCTGTGAGGGTGATTGATTGGCTTGAAGCTGGTGCTTCGGTGTCAGACCATGGCCCATTATATGTGTCCCTTGGTCCACAAAAGATACTTCCCAGAATTGTTTAGAAAACGTAGGATTCCTGCAAACTCCTATTGTGTCTTCTCCATATGCTGGACATGGAGGGTTTCTGACTGCTTCAGCCCGCCCCCACCTCTGTGGGGTAGTTTTGGGGTACGTTTACTGAAGCATAAACCATACATAACGTACTTGAGTCCATGCAAAGTGACATGTTTCACACCTTACCCAGTCAAGAGGCAGATGGACCCTTGCCAGCATCCCTCAGGCTCCTCCATTTTGACCTCGCCCTGATTCCACAAGGCTGACCACATTCTTCCTTCTGACATCTAGATCACAGATTCACTTTGCCTTTAGAACAGAATTTATGGGATGGAGTGATATGTAGTATATTGTGTCTGGAATCTTTTGCTTAACATTCTATTTGTTAATTAGCTACAGATCTATGTATAGGATAAAACATATGCATACATAATATACATGCATAGAGGAATGTATAGAAATATTTTCCTCCCCTTTTAGCTGAAATATTTTAAAGCAAATTCATAACAAGCAGGGACCAGGAGTGTGGCTCAGTGCGTAACGTGCCTCATCACAGAAACCCCTCAAGTCTTACGCTTGTCACCCCATGCTCTTCAGTATATCTCTCGGAATACTATTTACATAAGACAGTTAATGTTGTCGTCTGATAAAACAGTAATTCTGAGCAGCATCTAATTTCCAGTCTGGACTGACATTTTCTCAGTTGCATACTAGGAAAGGAGATTGAGGCCCTACTGTCATAGCTTAGCAGTTCTCCTGCCTTCCCTCCCCCCCTTTCCCCTCCTCCTCCCCCTCCCCTCCTCCCTCTGACTACTGTCATATCTTAGCCATTCTCCTGCCTTCCCTCACCCTTCCCCCTCCCTTCTCCCTCCTCCTCCCCCCTCCTCCACTCCGAGTTGGCCACTTCCTGAGGAGGCTGCTAGCTTTGCCTTGCCTTCCTTTTTAGTACAAACCTTCTGGCCTAGTATTCCATGGCAGAGTCCCATGGCTGGCAGGGCACTCATCAGCCTTCCAAGGGCATCAATGACTTAGATGCCCATTTGGTTTCTTAATGACACTTTCAGAGTCTACAGTGCCACCTCAGACCCCTTTTAAACACTTGCCCCAAACTTCCAATGGTTTTCAGGACAACACTCATTCTAGCCTAACCTTGCCAACAAAATCATTCCAAACAAGCCTGGCTGTTTTAGAAGATTCCTGGAGACACCTCAGGACCTCCATTCTCCACCCACTCCAGACTATACATGTGAGACCACTCTTCTAGTATCCATCTGTCAATTCATCAGTTCGTTCTCACCCCTGGACCCAGGCTTCCCTGGACCCAGACCCTTCCAAATGCTGTCTGCCCTATAACTTCCCCAACCTTTATCTGTATCCTGTTTGATTGCCGAGACCAAGTTCACAGCTACACAGGTGGATATACTCCAATCTTCTGCAGTAACCAGAGAACACCCTGTGGTGTTCCTTTAGCTGGCTTCTCTTTAAAGCTGAGACTGTTTCTCAGCCATGTGCCAAATTCTCCAAAGAATGAGGTTATCTTACCAATCTGTTCTTCTAGAAATGTCTGACAAGCAGTTGGTGCTCCCAATGAGTGCTCCCAGTAGGTGCTCCCAGAGGGTGCTCTTTGTATGTTGACAGTGAAGCATCCAGGGCTCTTTTAGTTGCAAGTGATACTCCCCTCAAAATGATTTGAGCAGAAAAGGGAGAGTCATGTCAAAGAGCTTACAAGTTCAGGGACACACTGGCAGATGACCAAGTCCTGTGAGCAGAGCGCTCTACCCCTCAGGGCTGCCTCCCTCTGAGTTGGCTTTACCCCTAGTAGCCTCTCCCAGAGAAGTAGAAAAAAAAGAGTGCTAATGTTAGAGGGAGTTTAACCAAAGTCTTAGGTCTATCTGTCACACAGTAATCTTGGGTCTTAAGTCATCCCTGTAGCTCTCACTCAGTAACTGCAGCCTTGGGCATTCTGTCAGCCAGACCTGCATCATGTGCACATGCGTTCACTCTACAGCCCAAGGGTCAGCCATGGCACGCGAGGCTGGGAGCTGGAAGTTTCCTAAAGGGAGATCAACGGATATCAGCTATGGAGGCTCTGAGTGTTCCTCCGAGTGACTCTTGTCTTCCCACAAAGTGACCTTGAATCTGTGGCTTGCTTTACCTGAACCTCAGCTATATTTATTTATTTAACATGTTTGTGCGTATGTGTGTGGGTGCCACAGTTCACATGTATGGAGGTCAGAGGACAACCTGCCAAAGTTGCCTCTCTCCTACCACATGGGTCCCTGAGATCAAACTCAGGGTGTCAGGCTGGGTGGCAAGGAAAGATTTTTACCTGCCGAGTCATCTACATGCCCCCTGAACCTCAGTTTCTGTATCTAGAAAATGGGTTGCTGGTTAGTTTTTGTCAACCTGACACAAATGAGAGTTACCTGTGAGAAGGGACAGAGGCGTTACCTCCATCAGATGGGCCTGTGGGCTTGTCTGTGGGCATTTCCCTGAGTAATGATTTGGCAGATCTGGGAAGTTGAGAGGCCAGCACATCCTTTATCTATAACCCTTGAATGGATCTGAGACTAGGAGAAGGGATGGGGGAGTCGGTCTTTGCCTCCTTGGGATCAGACAAACCTTCCTACCAGGGGTGACTTCTGTTCTGCCTCAGTGATATTTCAGGACGATGGCACCACATCTGTCACCATCTCTGGAATGGATTGAGCTTTAGCATGCGCGCGCTTGCGCGTGTGTGCGCGCACACACGAGCACACACACGCACGCACACACGCGCACGCACACACGCACGCACACACACACACGCATGTGCACACACGCGCACACACACGCACGCACGCACGCACGCACACGCGCACACACGCGCACACACACATGCACGCGCACACATGCGCACACATACACACACACGCACACACACTCGCGCGCACGCACGCGCGCACGCACGCGCGCACACAAACACACACACACACACACACACACACACACGCACGCGCATGCGCACACACACACACGCGCGCACACACACACACACACACACACACGCACGCACGGCAGGAAGGCTCTCTTTCCTGAATGTGGGGCAGGGTCTGTGGTAGAGATGGGGGGTGAGGGCAGAAGGGCATTCTTTGTACACAATTTCCAAAATTTTAATTTGTAGTCACATACTACCTCACAGTGGCAACATTTTCTAGGAGATGTGTTACTAGGCACCTCTGTCACTGTGTGAACATTGTAGAGTATTCTGACCCAAAGTCAGATGGTCATGATGTCCCCAGGAAGTTGTTGACCAAAGCATTGTTACTTGGTGTAGGACTATCTCTATATGTGGGTTGAGGCTACCAACAGCTTAGTTATTAGTTTTTATTTTATTGAGGATAATGCAACTCAGGAGAGTGTATAAAATTCCACAACCAGAAGGGTTGTTTCGTGCACACAGGTACCTCTAATGTCCACCAGATGAACATTTTACTTATTATTATTTCATGAGGATGGGAGTTTTGCCTCATCTCTGTGTGCTCACCACATGTGTGCATGCCCCAGAGGAGGAGAGAGCAGAAGAGGATGTTGGATCCTGTGGCACTGGAGTTACAGATAGCTGTGAGCTGCCCTGGGGCTGGAGAGGTGGCTCAGTGGTTAAGAGCACTAACTGCTCTTCCAGAGGACCCAGCTCGGTCCTCAGAACTCATATGATAGAACATTTATTTCATTTAAATATAACTTGTCTCCCCTCCCCCCTTCAAGACAGGGTTTCTCTGTGTAGCCCTGGCTGTCCTTGAACTCACTTTGTAGACCAGGCTAGTCTCCAACTCACAGAGATCCACCTGCCTGAGCCTCCTGAGTGCTGGGATTAAACTGTGTCACCATGCCTGGATGTTGTTGTTGTTGTTGTTGTTGAGAGGTTCTCGTGTAGCCCAGGCTAGACTTCAATTCAGTATGTATCTGAGGAAGACCTTGAACTCCTAAGGGCAGAGATTATAGGTGTGTTGCACTGTAGATTTCCAGTATATGTTGGGGGATGCATACGTGTTACATCTCAGAGTGTATGTGCTGCAAGTGCTCTTAGGGTACTGAAGCAGATGCTGAAAGGCCATGGTGATAGAGGGAAGCTGTCTTGTTCACTCAAAACCCCACTCCCACACTGTGGACCCCTTAGGAGGAGAAGCAGTGCCCAGCCTTTCCTGGACCCTCTCACCTGACAAACACAAACACCCCTCAGAATTAGTGGCTCTGGACAGCCGCCCACAACTCTTGTCTCCAGCTGTTGCCAGACAGTAGATATATTAAATTCCCCGTTTCTCCAACCCTCTCCCAAAGGACCCTCCCCAAAGAGATCACCACAAAGACCTTGTCCTTTGAACCATTTGAGCTGAAATCTGCTTGCTGATGGCCCCTTGACAAATTTATAGGTCTCAGAAAACTCAAATACTTCTGCATTAAACAGGTTGTCCTGTTGTTGCTTCGTTTGGCCTGGTGTGTGTGTGTGTGTGTGTGTGTGTGTGTGTGTGTGTGTGGCAGGGTGCAACTCTGCACAAATTAAAGAGTTATCTGAGAAGAGCATCCTCATTTGAGAAAATGTCTCTATCAGATTGCCTGGAGGCAAGTCTCAAACGTATTCTTTCGATTTAAGATTGATGTGGGTAGGCCCAGCTCACTGGTGGGCCACACCACCAGGTTGGGGGTGGTGTGTGCCTGTGTCCTGGGCCATGTAGGAAAACAGACTGAGTAAGTCATGGGGAACGAGCCAGTAACAGCACTCATCCAAGGCCTCTGCTTCTGCTCCTGCTTCCAGGTTCCTGCCCTCCTTGAGTTCCTGCCCTCACTTCCTGTGAGCAAGTTGGATAAACCCTTTCTTCCCCAAGCTGCTTTTGGTCACTGTGTTTCATCACAGCAGGAGGAACCCTAACCAAGACTTGGGCTTAAAATATAAATGCTTTCAGGAACCAGAACACATCATCTAATGTGTTGTTTACTATAAAGTTATGACTGCAGATTCCTCCAAGCAGTGTGGGAGGGCAGGGTTATCACTAAGGAGTAGAATCTGTAGACTGTCACGGTTGGAAGAACACTGGGTTTAGGGTCATGGGAGATGGCTTTGCATTCAGCTGCAGACTTGCACAGGCTGGACCACACTGAGGAGGCTGCTTTGTTACTGTATTCTTTGGCTTTGCTTGGGCAATCCTGAGTCTGGTCCACAGCTGACCGTGCTCTTCCTGGGGATGTTGTGAGACAAGCAAAGTCGCATGTATTGAAAGGTCTTCACGAAATGCTCCGTCCCCTGATGGGTGGGTCAGTGAGAGGGACAATCATTCTAAGATCCAAGATGTCTCTCAAGGGCAACTTGGGCTGCATGGGATAACAAGGAAACTGGCACGAGTGAAACGGGAGGGTTCAGACTCCCAGAGAGGCAATGAAGAATCGGCCCAGACTACCTTTTTATTTCCCCACAGCAGCACCTCTCTTCCCTTCCCTCACTCAGAAGAGAAAGAAGGGGCACTTTTAAGTGTCAGTTAAAGCCATGAACAAATGAAGTCTGTGCTTAGAAAGCCAGAAAGACATTCTGGTAGGAGGCAGGTAATGCGGGGAAGGGGGTAGGCAGACTCAGTCAGAGTTGGTTTTACTTTCAACTCATTATTAAACACTGACCAGTTCCCAGGACAAGTTTCTTGGTCTTGCTTTCTTGAACTGACACCTGGGAATGAGAGACACCTCAAATGTTTGTTGTGGGGATTACAAGCGACAGTATGTTTTCCTTTTGATTCGAGACACTGGGACTTAATCCCTGTTCTGAGCATCTTTATCCAGCCCCCTTTTAACCTCTTGCCCCCAGGGATGTCTTCCCACGTAGGCGCCGCTGAACTGGGTTTAGATAGGTCAAACTTCAAGCATCCACTGAATCAAGGGAGACCAGTGTCCTGGCAGCTCTGCCTCTGGTGCCACAGGACTGAAAGGTGGCCTAGGCTGTGGAACTTAGGTCTCCTCTCCAGGCAGGCACGGGAAACCAGTTCACGTTCCGGAGCAGGGCCAGGCAGGGATCAAAGCTCTCTCAGGCGGGCCGGGGCGCACCAAAGGGAGGCCGGCGACTTGCATCAGCACAGATTCCGTGATGCTCTGCAGACGTCTGGGGGCTGCTGGCTTTACGGGAAGCCACAAGAAAGGAAAGGACCGGGGAAGCGGGTCCGGGCGGGGGCGGGCGAGGGCGAGGGCGCGAGGTTGCGCTGGCCCGAAGGCGCGCTCCCGGCGGCGCCTGCTAGTTGCTGGGCGCGCCCGGGATGGCGGAGGCCTTGGAGGAAGCTCCTGCTCCCCTTCCCCCCCGCCCCCGCCCCGCGTTACTGGAAGGACTGTGTGGGAGAGACCCAGAAGCTCACGATTATTGAATGCGAGCTGGGGGAGGGCCGGATAGCCCGTGCGGCTAGAAGGAAAACCAAAAGTGCGTCTGTTCGTGCTGCTGTGACTCGGGGTTCCTCGGGGGAGGTCCCTGCGCACCCCGACCGCGCCCCCAGTTGCTCACCCACAACCCTCCAAGATTTATTTCAATAGGGCGATCGAGGACCCGCAGAACACAGGGCGAGGCGAGTGGGAAAGTGTCACGATTTTTTCTATGCCCTGCCCCCGTCCCCACCTCCAGTTTTCTGGGGTTTGCTGCTGCTGCTGCTGCTGCTGGGGAAGGGCTGATCCGTTTTGCGTCAAAGGGCTGCATTTACTCAGTCCTGCTGAGAGAGGCGAGGCGCGTAAACACCCAGGCAGGCCAGGGCGCAGGGATGGGGGGGGGGCGGCAGGCACCCAAGGCTGGTGCGTGCGTGTACGCCTGCACCACACCCCGTTCTCGAGCCTGCAGAGCTGCACATTCTGCTGGGAGGGCAGCTGCAGAAATGCGAGGAGTCTGGCCACTCGGCTCACCACGCGCACAAGTCCTTGGGGATGGAGCTCAGGACAGAATGTGTTTTATAACTGTAAACAATGACCCCGAGTATTGTTTGGGATTACCGTATCTTGGGGCCCTTGGGGCAGCCAGATGCCGCCAGCCGTCCCGGAAACGCCAGCGCTTTATATAGAGCCCCGGGAAAGCTTCGAGTTCCCGGCTTTTATTTTTCTTTCCTAATAACGCCCCCACTTCACAGATAAGGAAACTGAGGACCTGAGATGTGGTATGGGAGATGCATAGCACTTCCATGTCCTCAGTGGAATCCCAACAACCTGTCTTCCCATTCACTCCTCAAAAGCTTAAGGATACACACTGTCTAAGGATGGCTAAAACCTGCGTTGTTTCACGCATTTAATCCCGGCACTCTGGAAGTGGGGGCTTAACTTTGACATATAGAGAATTTTAGGACAGCCTGTGCTACCTGAGACCCTGCCTCAAAAGAAAGTTCTTCAACTCCTGATAGAGCGCTTATCTGTACCCATTGTACTTTCTCTGGGGATGACAGGCTATCTGAAGCAGAAGAAAGCTTTAGGTCGCCCTGCTCCAAACCTTTCATTAGATAGAGGAGGAAACTGAGACTCTAGACTCGCCCAGGATCTCACAGCTCCTAAATAGCAGACCCAGGCGTTCACACTCCAAGGCCTGTGCTCTTTACCCTGAGTGCCACCCTACCCATCAAGGCGGCAAGAGCCAGGAGTCCGGCCACTAGTGCCCTGAACTTTGCTCCAAAACAGCTCAAGGCAACTTGGGGCACACCTCTTGGGCCTCAGTTATTATTATTATTTAAAAGAAAAAAAAACAACCTGATTTGCTTTTAAGGCCTGGTTACTACTATTACATGCGTCATAACTGAGTAGCACAGAGGACTCCCGAAATGTCTCACTGGCTAATTTCGTCTTCAATACTACTTCTAAGCAAGTTAATTGGAAGGCAAAAATAAAATAAATTTTAAAAAGAAAAACAACAAGCATACACACACACACACACACACACACACACACAAAGGGGAAGCAGTGGGCAGCCAGGCTCCCAGTGAAAAATGGGCAGGCCAGCCCCGCCTGGCGACGCCGCGCCGCACCCCGCCAAGACCCGGCCGCAGGGTGGCGCGGGTGCCCGGTGCGCCCAGGACGCCCGCTGTACCGGGCGGCGCCGCTGAGGGTGCGGACGACTGCGCACGGCCGCGCCCTCCCCGCGAGCGGCTCTGCGCGCCGGGCTCTCGGCCTCGCGGTGGCGCCGCACTGAGCCGCCCGTCTGGTCTTCAGGGCTGCTATTTTCTCTCTCTCTCTCTCTCTCTCTCTCTCTCTCTCTCTCTC
>NC_034596.1:500171-541561 GCF_900095145.1 Mus pahari | reverse complement strand
TCTCTCTCTTCTCTCTCTCTCTCTCTCTCTCTCTCTCTCTCTCTCTCTCTCTCTCTCTCTAAAACCCGGAGCCCCGCCCCGCGCCCCTAGCTTTTGGTTGGGGATGGAGGGGAGGAGGAAGGGAGCCCAGGGCGCACTGGGGAGCAGGCGAGGGAATCCCTCTCCCTCCACGTCACCCGAATGCGAGGAAACCCGCACTCGCGTCCTCTAACGCAAATGACCATCTTTGGCAACGTGCGCCAATGGAACAGACCAAGGGCGCTGCGCCCCAGGGGGGTGGAGGAGTTCGGCGAGAACGCGGACGGCCTCGGCGCCCCCATAGTGCGAGGGCCGCGCTCTCCCACCCTCCCCGCCTCCCGCCTTCCTCGCGCGGGGTGTGCGGCTGGCGTCAGCGCGACCGCGAGCGAGGCCGGGAGGGGAGCGCCGCCTCCTCCCCTCCCCTCCCGCGCCTCTTCCTCCTCCTCCTCCTCCTCCTCCTTGTCCCGGGCCTCCTCCCCCGCTGCCTCGAGCGCTCCTCCCAGCAAGGTGGAGTCTAAGGTTGACGTGAGTGGATCCACATGGTGCGGGGCTGGAGAATAAAGAGTGTGGAGTTGAACTCGTGCCATTGTAGTGACTCATCTCGGGCAGAGCGCAGGGGCTCGGAGCGAGACAGTGAGCGGCGCTCGGCAGGGACAAGAGAGAGAGAGAGAGAGAGAGCGCGCGCAAGAAAGGGGGAAGAGGGGAGGGCGAAGCGAGGCGAGAAGCGCCTGGAGCCGGCACGGGGTGCTGGTCACTGCGACGCGGAGCCACGTCCCTTTCAGCACTGCTCAGCCTAGAACCCCACGGGCGCTGTCCCACCGGCACCATCGGGGCCGCTGGACCGGCGCTCACCGCCTTGTCCTAAGTCAAGTGTCCGAGACGCCGGGAAACTCAGGCGGCGAGTTGGCCACAGGAAGTTTATTCTCGGGCTCCTTTTCTAAAAGGAGGAAACAGAAGTTTCTCCCAACCGGCAGCTTTTCTTTTTCGCCTTTTTGGCGCCCTGAGAGATCGGGGAGGGAGTCCCCGAGAGCTGCCAGGCGACACCCGCGGGGCTCCTAGTCTTTTCGCGTTGCCCATTTTTCTCCAGCCCGTGGGTCCCGGCAGAGCTCCGGCTGCGCGCGGGGGCGGAAGGGCGCGCGCAGGGGAGGGACCGAGGGACGCGCCGACTTTTTAGAGGGAGGGACCCGGTGGACAACCGGTTCCGCGGAGCTTGCAGAGCAGAAACGAAGTACGGTGCGTGGCGATCGGGGGGTCACTTCCCGAGTGTCGCTGCCTCCTGTCTGCCTGGGTTAGGGGACATCCCGGGAGCGAAAAGCCCAGCCCGCGGCCGGGCCGGTGGACCAGCGAGCGCGCAGCAGACTGTGCGCGGCCGCGGCGAGGGCGGGGAAGAAAACCACCCTGTTTCCTCTCCGGCCCCCACCGCGGATCATGTACCAGGATTATCCCGGGAACTTTGACACCTCGTCCCGGGGCAGCAGCGGCTCTCCTGCGCACGCCGAGTCCTACTCCAGCGGTGGCGGCGGCCAGCAGGTACGTGCGGGCCGAGTGCACCTGGCGGCGCAGGCAGACTCCTACCTTCTTCTTGCTCCCACTGCCTCCACCCCCAACCTCCTTTTTCCCCCCCTTTCCTAGCCAGGCTAGAAAAATATTTCACCGCTGTAAGTTGTGGGTTTCTTTTTCTTTTCCTGTTCCGCCCTACCCACCCTCCACTTTTCTCTCTTTCTTTCTTTCTTTCTTTCTTTCTTTCTTTCTTTCTTTCTTTCTTTCTTTCTTTTTTAGCAAGTGAAGAGTGGGCTTGAAGAGCCAACGACACCCTCTCCCCCTTTTCTTACTTAATTTTCCAGAAAAGCTCTTGAAATTACAGGTCCCCTCCTCCGGGAAGCCTGTTGCCTCCTTCCGACTCGCTCTCCCTCCCTTTTCACGTTCCTCTTTCTAGGTAGTGGATAGGCAAGAAAAATTTTGCGCCCCCTAAGCCCCTCCCAGCCGTCAAGGACCCTACGGGGGAAGGCTTTAATCCTTTCTTCTTCTGTTATTCTTCGGTCTTAGCTGTTTTTTTGAAAGGGATTGGGGACTCAAAAACAAAGCTGGGCTCCTTCAAGTGATTGTGAGTGAGGACAAGGGTTGCCCCTGGGAATTAGGTGCGAAGGTCAGGAAGGAAGAAACTGGCTTTGATTGGCTCTTGACACCTCCTGTGACACCCCCCCTCCAGCTTCCGGTAAGGGTTGGGCAGGAGCCTGTACTTCCCCGGAGCAGAACCTTGAGGGGCTTGGGGATACCTGGGGCAAAGAAGCTGTCTGAGAGAAGTGGGAGAAAGAGAAACATCACTTGGGCTCCTGAGTGGTTTTAAAAGTAGAAAAACATCTCTTTCTAAAGCAGCCAGACTGGTTTGCACTGAAGGATTGTGCCTGTAATCTGTGCCTTTGTAGGTACCAGACAGGTATTGGTGGGGCGGTGGGGGACCTGACTTTTGTCGCAGGAACCACATACACGATCTTGTGAGGGAATTGCATGAACTCAAAAGGTCCTCTGCCACCTGAAGCCCACCCCGGCCAGCATCTGGGAGTTCCTAGCCAAGCTGGCCGCAGCCAGAGTTACTCCATAAGCCAATGGCTGTGGCCTTGACTTTGACCTCTAGAAGTCAACCAGGTAGGAGGTCAGAGGTCTTGCAGGGAAGGGTGAACTGATCTGGGAAATATAATAAAAACATGGCTTTCTTTGTAGTCTGACAAGAGGGGCATCTCTCTCAAAGTAATGTTCCGTGTCTGGGGAGTCCTTCCAGATGGCTTTTCTGTGTCTAGCTCCTCCCAACCCACTAAGCACCCACTGTAGACAGCCTAGTCTGAGCATTGGGGGTCCAGTCAGTGGACCCTTACTACCTAACACCCAAACCATGCCTGAGAAGTAGTTGCTTACGTTTGTATCCCACTACATTTGGTGTTTTGGGTTGAACCCAAACATCACTCATTAATGGGTTTAGAGCCCTTTATACCTGTTGTCCCCTACTTTCCAATCCAATCACCCCACCCCATGTACCTCTCCATCCCAGCCAACATAGAAGCTTTGCGTTTCTGTTTCTTCCACGCATGAGACCAAGGCAGTAAGCACTGACATAGTACAATCCCCCTGCCTGGCTCTGCTCAGACTCTGGGGCCTGGATGGGAAGTCAGACCGGACATCAGTGCCCCGACTGAATAATCTGTGTCACTAGGGCTTTGAGCCCAGGATGTGAGGGAGGCAATTCCCTGTTTTGGAAGCAAATCAGACAGGAAACCGATGCTCGGATGAAGGAAGAGAGCTCCGTCCAGCAGTGTGTAATGGGGCCTCATTACCCAAGCAAAAAGCAGCTGTTGGCTAATTCCTAGCATGCTGTAACACATGAGGATTTTGCAATTAGCAGCAACCAGTGCATGGGATTCTCAGGTATAGCTGACTATTCTGTTCAGCCTTATGAGCAAGAAGTCTTTCAAACCAGAGGGATTGGCAAGGTAATGCCACTTAAGCCAACTCTCAGCCTTGTTGGGGCAGTGGGTAAGAGATGAGGCACAGGGGAGGGCTCCCCCTCCCTGATCTGGCCTTCTATAAAACTGTTCTGTGATCCCAGTGCTTGGCTCTGCTTTTGTTACTTTCCAAGTCCGTGCTGCTCCCCCACCCACTCTGGGCTCAAGGTAACTTTATTACATGCCAGATAAAGTCTAATCAGCTCTGCTCCCAGCCCTCTACATGGGGAAGCTTTCCTGGCTGTTAGTGGCCAGGCCTTCCTCCTTTATGACTGCACAGTGGACCAATCCAATCAGTGGAACTACTTGGGAGAAGTTCCTGGTTTTCCCTTGGGCAATGGATACTACTCCCCCCCCCCCCGCTCTCCTTGTTTGTGGGGTCCTGTATCCATAAATATGTGAGGTCCCCCCCCATAAATTTGCTGCCTGGCACTCCCCCTCCCCCTGCCATCTAGCTTCATAAGGTCTTAGTACTGAGTCTTAGTACTAAGTACTTAGTATTTTCCCACTGACCTGTGGGGTGGGAGGCAGACAGCTCTTTGTTAAGACCTCTGCTTGTGTCTATGGCAGGAACTCGAAACATGAAAAGTATTTCCTGTTGTAGCTATAATCTCAATCTCAAAGGTTGTCATTTCAATGTAATTTGTTGGAGATAGTTGGATGCACCTCTCCCTCCTGGAGTGTGCTTTGTTGTTGTGATTTTTCTTTTTCCTGGGACAACACCTCCAAATATATGCTGTGCCTTGCTCCTTGACTGTTACGGTTTCAAGGCCCTGGCATTACGCAATCCAGCCAGTTACACAAACATAGGTCATTTCATAACTTGTTTTCTTCAGCCAGGCCCCCTTCAAATGAAAAACAAAACAAAACAAGACACGGAACTTTTCCAAGGCGACTATCTGTTCTGACGACATGTGAGAGTAAATCAAGGGCATTTCCTTCTGGATCAGGGACCATCAGGCTGACTTTTCCCCCTGCCACATTCTTCCAATAGGTATACGTGAGTATGCGCGTGCGTGCGCGCACACACACACACACACACACACACACACACACACACACAAAATTCCCCAGAGTGAACTGTTGCCAACTGTACCAGGCTGGGACATTCCTCACATCAAACAACTTTTACCAGAAATGACTGTGATTTCCCAAGTCAGCCTCAACTGTGCCCCTCTAGTGCCCCCTACAGGACATTTTGGAAGAACTATCCTGAGAATGTATTTTTCCAGTCTCAAGAATGTTAAACTTCGTTAGTTTTCCAAATTCTTAGAATTTTTCTTCTTATTTAAGGCAAACAAATGTCATATATTGAACAATAACTAACTACAAATGACTTGAATTAAAACTGAGTTTCTTTTTAAGAAAAAAAATCTATTTTTTTTAAAAATAAAGCCCAGTTGGAATAAAAGAGTGCTTTTTTTCTTATTCATGAGTCCCTCCCCACCCCCCCACCCCCCCACCCCCACCCCATAGTGTTTTCAAATACCCAAGGATTGTTTTCTCCATCTGCTTGTGTGGGGAATGTTGGGGAAGGGAGAGATGCAAATTGGTGGTCTTTCTCTCTTTGTTTTTTTGTGATCTTACAGATGTTGTAGATTTGGACCATGCAGTGTTATCCCAGGAATGTATCTGTCCCACGGATTCCTCCTGGAGGAGGTGGCCAGTTTCTCACCACCATGGGGTGAAATAGCAGTCATAAATGGTCCGAGAGGCAGCTGAATTTTCCTTTCCAAAACCCTGAGTACATTTCCATTATTGTATTTTTGCCTGTCTTATTATTCACACTGAATATAAAATTTGAGGGCTTGAGGTGTTTTTTCTGTGTGTGTGTTTGTTTTTTCTTACTACAAACACACCAGAGCCTACACACCTAAATCACATAAACCATCATCATCGCCGCCACCTCCTCCCTTGCTGGACTATATGCTTAGTTGAATGCTGAGGCTGCCGGACTCAAAGGGGTTGCAATACTGAGTTTTTGTTTTGTTTTTTATTGTTTTCAGTGCATTTAGAAAATTCTCCCTGCCAACAAATCTTCCCTTGAATGGTGAATTTGATATTTGAAAATTACCAAAAGGTCTTTGGAATTAAGTCTGACACATGAAGTCTGAATGGGCAGACCTGTGAGACCGACCCCAAGTCTTGTTGGTCTCAGTCTCCAGAGTCCATTGGAAAGATGTCCCCCCATTCAGAGCTCATAAAATGGCCCCTTGCCGACAGCATCTTTGTGTTTATGCCTTGGACATTTTTTCCTTAGTTACACAGATTCTGATTTATGTGTTGAAAGGGAAAAAATTATCCTCACTGCTAGGTGGATGTGGTTTGTCTCTATTGTGTGTTGAGTTGTGACCTCAGCAGATCAAATAATGTCAGCTGTTCTGATTGAGGTCTACATATCTGTCCCAGTCCTGCTTGGTAACAAAGCTGACTCAGCCTTGACAAGTGGCCGATGTCTCCAGGCTTCCTTTCCAGCTGTTCTTTAAGAGGTGACAGACCACCTGCCCTCCCATGGGAGCAGGTTGCTGTCTCGGTCGTGTCTCTTATGATTGGAGTCCCGACAAGAATCAAGAAAGACATGGACTGGGGGTGGGCAACCCTGGTCTGATTGACTGTAGAGCTCAGAGGATGAGTGGGAGGAGGGATCTTCTCATTCAGGAGTGGGACTCTCACCAGAAAGAGCAGGGGACCCGAGAGACCTGGGGATAACCCTCAAGGGGGGCTCTGCCCCTCATTTCTCTCTGTTTCTTGCTTTCCTTCATCCGGGCAGTGAAGTGCCAGAGGCTAGAGCAGCAATTTCCATTGTGACATAAATGGTTTTTCCTTAGAGGAGAAGGGCCAGAGGTCACGGTGACGGCGTGACGGCAGAGGCGTTGGAAGGCCCTGGGTTCACTGAACACACACGTGCCTGACGTTGGTGTTGGGCCTAAGAAGCGTGAAGAGAACATGCCTTTTACCCCCCTCTCTCCCCAGCTGGGGTGTTGGATTTCCCTAGTCGAGGCTACAGAAAGGAGATAGGCCAGTTCCTTCCTAGATGGCCTGCCTGTCTGCCTAGCAGGTTACAGGGTCCACAGGTTCATGTGTTGCATAATTGGGGTCCAAGAAGGACCTGCCCAAGAGGACGGGCCAAGAACAGCAAGCCTGAGCTCTGTTTAAATTCTGCCTGCCTGCTCAGGACTGTGGGAGACCCTTTATTTTAGCCTAAGCGGAAGGTGATCTAAACTCTTGTTCTGAGACTGTTCAGCAAAACTACTAGGTGTGACTCTCTCTAGACCCAAGGCCTCCTTGTTGAGTCCCGAAAGGCTGTTCTCCAAGTCAGCAGCCTCTGGGCTGTGAGACTTCTCTGGCTGAGTCGGTGCACACCGGCGAGCGAGCAGCCCATGCCCCTCAAGCACAGGATGCTGCTGGTTAACACTGAAGCCCCCAATCCCCAAAGACACACAACTCAGCTTGCAAGGATTTGAACTTTTGCTCAGGGTGTGGGCATTCAAGTTAGTGAACGACTTCCATCCCCTTGGCTTCCTGGATGAGAGGGGCACCTCTCTTTTTGTTTGTTTATTTGATTGGTTGGTTGGTTTTTGCTTACCTCCTACCTGAGCCTAGGAGACCAAACTGTCTTTGTAGGTGAAGTTTATTGAGCCCAGGGATTCTCATGTATTCCCTCCTGATGCCCCTGCTGTAGTGGAGGAACAGAGTTGCACCACAGAAGGTATGGCCCAGAAAGCTTAAGAGATCACCAGATTTGTCTCTGGGAGGTCTGCAGGGGCCATTTGTCCTTTTATAGACATTTACCCAAAAGTTGACAGGGAGACACAGTATTTCTAAGGACTTAGAAGCTCTGCCAGGCTGGAATGCCATATAGCCACTCAACATTTCAGCCCTATCCCCAAAGGAAGAGCTTTCTAGGGGCTTGTATCCCAGGAGAACTTGGTCCCTGGTTATCTTTCACATTCTTCTCCCACACCCCAACCCCCAGCACTGCCATACAATCTCCGGCGCTGTCGCAACATTGCCCTGCAGCCTGAAAGCTGACTTGGTTTCTTTCTCTTCAGTGTGAACTCCTTCATGGGAATCATGACTCCATGTCCCTTTTATGGGACATTTGGGTCATTCTTCGACTGTTGGCATAGGAAGAGAGCCTGTTAGTCAGGCTCACCTCTGAGACCACAGACTCTTAGCCTTATCTCCTCTCTCTTATCCCAATGCCATTCTCTGAATAACACCTTTGGAGTTAAGACAAGATCCATCTGCCAGATCTAGTTGAAACTTTTGTGCCGTCTCTCCAAGAGGCTCCTTTGGAGACAAAAGCCTTCTTTATCAGGGCTTAGTCCCCTCTGGGGACAGGACATTGTTTTTCTTGCAGTTTGGAGCGGGCATGTTATCCAGATGGCTTACCCTCTGTCTGAAACAAGGTGTACACTCGATTCAGAGGCAGTCATTACCTCCCGCCTTGTTTTTATTGCCACTTTGTTTTGTCTAGACCAAGCCATCGCTGTAAGGAATCTGGCTGGTGTCTATGGGAAACTGTATGAGCACTGAGGGCCCGAGAGGAGCTGGGAGGCTCCTGCCCATCCCAGAGGAATCTCAGTCTCCAGTTCGCTTTGGGTTGCCCGCTCCCTTCCCCAAGCCTAAAACTGGCACACTGTTGTTCTTTGGAATGATGCTTTCCTAAAAAGAGAGCTGGCAACTGCCCCCAAGGAGGAAATGGTCACGTGAGGCCATTGTCCTGGGTACCCCTTATATCTAAGGACCTGTCTTGGAGATGAACAGTAGAATGCAAAGTTGGGTGTTCCCAAAAGTAAGAAGCTGGCAACTCTCCCAGGAGCCTATACAGTGTCCACAGACAACTCTCCCAGGAGCTAGCCTATACAGTGTACACAGACATACATTATGGGGTGATGTGATGCTGATGGCGGCGGCGGCGGTAATGGTGACGATTTGTAGTGCCTTCCGTTTGTTTGGGGCAATGTTTTCCTGCCCCAGTTGCATGTTATAATAGAATCTCCTTGGAGTCTGAAAAAGTATCCATAATAGAACTCCACCCCTGAACAATTATTTTAGACTCTAATGGTGGTGCTCCAACATTGGTGAGTTTTACAAGCTCCTCAGAACATTCTTAGCCAGTGCTTTGCAGTCCGTGATTACAGTAGCTGTGGCTTTAATCCCTGAAACAATGCAGGAAGTTCAGAATCAACATGTTCTCTTTTGTCTTAGAATTGAGTCCTCAGTGACTGGCTCAGGGCAGAGCCCTCATACCTCCTCTAGTAGCCCCAGAGAAACACACACCTGATTCACACGAAATGTGCCCCCTTTCCTCTCTCCCTCCCTCTCAGAACTAAAGACTGAACCTAGGGCCTTGTGCATGCTAAGTAAGTCATCTAGTCTCTTTTATATTTTGAGACGAGGGTATCATAGAGTTGTCTAGGCTGGTCTTGAACTCATTTTGTAGCTCAGAAAGGCCTTGGATTTTTTTCTTATTCTTCTGCTTTAGCCTCTAAGCATAGCTGGGATTTATAATCTTGAATCACCAAGCCCAGCATAGCTGTTTCTTTAAAGTCAACTCTTGGTTCTGAAACAAAACCAACCCTACTTACCTTAGCCTTCAATAGTATAACTGAACTGGCTAGACTGGCCACAAGCCACTGTACTGGGCAACCTCCTGATAAAATCCCAGAATCCATTGCACTGGGCAGCTTTCCTGTTCTTCCACACAGACTGGAGTCAGGCGGTGGCAGGATGGTATGTGAGGATGGTCTGTCAGCTCTGTCAATTACGGTGTGTACGTGTGTGTGTGTGTGTGTGTGTGTGTGTGTGTGTGTGTGTGTGTTTGTACGCTTCACTTTACTTCATACTAGGACCTATGATGTTATCAGCAGGGATAAATACTGCAAATGTGGTCACTTCCAATTTTTCTAGTTTTGGTCGCTCTGACTGGACCAGGCAGAGGCTATGATAGCTCCTGGCTTAATGACAGTAGGATTTCCTTTTGAGCGGAACCAGTCTATGGGACCTCCTTGGTGAGAGGGCAGGCTTGAAGGAATCCTTAGCACAGGGTGGACTCTAGGTAGCACTTGGGGCTGGGTTCTGAGGAAGAAAAAATGCTAGAGAAATCTTTGGTGCTGTGTGGAGAGGCTCCTGTCCTGGCCGTGTTGAACGGTGTTTGGGTTCTGATCTTACTGCTTTGTAAAGCCTTGGCTAAGTGGCTTGACTTCTCTCCGACGGCTGCAGCCTTTGAGTGGAAGGTAATATAGTACTGACCTCAGAGGGAGAATCGGTCAGGGAATCTCGGCAAGACATTAACATGGTGTCTGTCATTCTGGAAGCGATAGCTATTATGACTGTCACTTTACCCATGTCACCTGAGGATGGGTTTTGGACTGGGAACTTTTGCCTCTCTCACTCTCCAGGAGCTGTCCTGGAGAAGAGTCATGGCCACCTGTTGGCTGCCGTCCTGGCAGGAGGGATAAATTCTAAAGGGAGACACTTGTGTCTCTCCATTTGGGTGTCAGGCCACTGAGACAATGTTCCCCAAGAAACTGGATTTGTCTCAGGAATCTCATGCTGAGAGAAGGAAAGGGTCTTCACACAGTAGGACAGCCTGTCAGAGTACCTGGCAGGATAGACTGGAGGCTGTGGTGATGGGCAGGGCCATGTCCTGACTGGGGCTACTCAGCTAAGCATCCCTTTGCCCTCTATGTAAGCATCAACCTTATGTCCTGATCCCGAAGATGGACTGGAGGAGAGGGGTCACTGGGCCTCTCTGTTCCTTTACTTAATATGGTCATGTAGAATAAACCTCCCTTCTCTGTTTTTCTTTTACTGTTTAATTGACCAACTGGGGTGGGTGCGGAGCCTACCTAGTTAGGGCTACTGGGGCCCAGGCTCTGACCTATCAGCTCCAGTAACAGAGTAGCTGAGGGGCTGATCCATTGTGCTTTGATGCTGTATCTTAAATCTAAGGCGTCCCATATCCCACAGAGCTCTGCAACATGGTCCTGATGTAAATTAAGAGACAAAGGGAAACCTCTGAGCTGCCAGCACCAAAGTGTTCCCTCGGACACATCTGTGAGCCCAGGAAGATAGATGTGTCTATGGTAGAGTTAGACACAACATGTCTGCCTCAAGCAAGATGTCAGTGAAGGGGCAGGGTCAAGGGCAGCAATAGGAAGTATGGTTGCAAAGTCAGGCTCACGGGCCATGGTCC
Organism: Mus pahari; assembly: GCF_900095145.1. Taxonomy (NCBI): domain Eukaryota; kingdom Metazoa; phylum Chordata; class Mammalia; order Rodentia; family Muridae; genus Mus; species Mus pahari. The sequence continues at coordinate 530,842 of NC_034596.1, read as the reverse complement.
CATCCACTGATAAACAGAGAGGTGAGGACTGGGCCTTCTCAACTTGACCTTGATCTGATAGGCTTTAAGGTGCATCATGAATTCCTTGGAAAGCGACAAGCTGACACAGTATACATGTAGTGATCTCTCTTGATCTACCGGTGTGCAAATCTCCAAGAAACATGTCCTGAGCTGGTACCCTGGGGAATAATTGGTAGATGACTCAGAGGCCCAGGAGGCCACATTGAAACATCCTGAAGATATGTACCCTGGAGGGCTGCAGGGTAAACGTGAGCCGCTCAGCCTCGAAAGTGTCCTGGAAGTCACTTGGGAGACGGCTGCATCCTCCCTGAGTCCCTGAGAATGTTTGGCTAGGTGGCACTTTTCTAGGGAAGGCCACCTGGGTCCTCATCTTGCTGTCAAGCCTTAACCTCAAAGCCTACAATGCTTGGCCTCACTCTGGCTCAGCTTGTCCTAGTCTGCCATTTCTTGGCTCGGGGTCATGTCTTTCTCCTTGTTTCAGAAGTTCCGGGTAGATATGCCTGGCTCGGGCAGTGCCTTCATCCCCACAATCAACGCCATCACCACCAGCCAGGACCTGCAGTGGATGGTACAGCCCACAGTGATTACCTCCATGTCCAATCCCTATCCACGCTCACATCCCTACAGTCCCCTGCCAGGCCTGGCTTCAGTCCCTGGGCACATGGCTCTCCCCAGACCTGGAGTGATCAAGACCATCGGTACCACCGTGGGCCGCAGAAGGAGAGATGAGCAGGTAAGCCTCTAGCCGGGGGAGAGGAGCCACGTTGGTAGGTGGGGAGGAGAGGGGCTCATGAACATGGAGTGTTCTGTTGGTGCTTGAGGGAGATCTTGACTGGGGGAACACCTTGTAGGTGGGAAGTATCAGGGAATGGAAACTCTCATGGCTTCCTATAGTAGTAGTACCTGTCCTGGGTCTTAGTGGGGAACCACTGAGGGAGTGCCATAGGACAGAGCTATGAGCACCCATGTGACTTTGCATTCTTCCTCGGTGTCTCAGGCCTTTAGAGCAAAGCTGCAGCCCTCTCCGGTTCCTGGACTGTACACTCCAGAAATATAGGGACCCAGGGGCCTGAGGAGTTCACTCAGCTCTGGGGAGTAGGGACAGGGGTAGAGGTCACACATGAGGGTTTGCTTGGTTTTCCTCCTCAAGCTCAGCTTTGAGAGAGAACTGAGTTGAGGGAGAATATAGGCCTTCAAAGATCTCATCCGTCTCCCACCATAGACAATGCCCCCGAGACCCGGGCTGTCTTGACTGAACTCCGTTCTCAGTGCTCTTCCCACAAGGCCACAGTGAGCCGAGAGATGGGTAAAGTGTAAAGCTAGCAGCAGGAGATTCACGTTCTCCTTTTCAAATGTGCATCTGGTGAGACTTTCCCATTAAGTGTGCAAGCCGTCCCCCACTCCTGCCTGTTTCCACTCCGGGACCCCAGTGTCCCAGTACCAGTAAACATGGCTTCCTGTGCATAGTGAGGGACTCAGAGCCCACAGACCCAAATATGCCCGGAGTTACTGGGCTGACCTCTCCACTCCAAGAGGCTGGAGGCTCCCTCCTCAGCAACTTTGCCCTCCAGAAGACAACGTAGGAGCTCATGGCCAATAATCCATGCTGACATTGGGGCCCCAGTGAAGGGCTCCCAAGGGCTATGGGTAGTGGACACTGCAGTCCAGTTGCATGGGTGTGGGAAGCTACAGGCCCCTTCTGTGGGCTTCCCCTTGTCACAGTTACAGGTGACATAGCAGTGACAGCACTGCCCTTTGTAGTTGTACCTTCCCAAGCTGAAGCCATGACCGTTGGATCAAACCATCATACTGCCGACAGGTCAGATTGTTCTACGATATACATGATCCTGAGTGACAGCCAGACCCCTGTGGGCTGCGAGGACATTGAAGCGTGTTCTTTCTCTGTTGGGTCTGCCTCACACTACAGTCAGAAGTTTACACCTGGAAGGGGCATTGAGGACTGCACCTCCAAACTTTTCCCCTGAACCCAGCTCATAGATAAAGAAGCTGAGACCTAGAGAGAAGGCCCCAGGGTTACACAGGGTTAGTAGCAGAGACTGGGGTCCATCATTTTGACCTTCAGTTGGGTGTTTGTGACACCATATCATCTAGATGTGCTTCAAGACCAGCCATCTGGACACATCCTTCCTCTTGTGGCAGGGAGAGAGAGAGAGAGAGAGAAAGTCAGAGGACCACTAACCATATTAGAATCTCTTCCATACCAGCCACATTCTAGAGCCTTGACGCTTGGGTTCCTGGCCCTAGGGTCCTGTCTGTGACTTGTTCCCACTCCCACCTCTGTTTCTACCCTAAGACTTGTCGCAAGAGTCGGCTTGGTGCCTCATGACCTCCTCCAGAGCCTGCCCAGGAGGCTCCCCTGAGCCTAGGGTGGGGAGGGCGTGTGTGGCTTGTGGGTGGGTCCCTGGTGATGTTAACAACACTGAGGCTGTAACCACGTTGATCTCACCACCCCAGAACATTTCCTATGTCGCAGTACCCACAGTTGCCTCACACCTCCCCAGACAGGGAGAGACATCTAAGGCTGAACGTTACAGAGGTGGGAGGAAGGTCTGCTGGGGATCAAGCTCAGTGGTTTTAATTTAATTTAATTTTAATTTTCTCCAGCAGTAAAGGCTGTGGTGGGGGAGAGAGTTGTGGGAGAGGGGGCTGTGAAGAGACCTCAACCCAAGACTACCACAGGGCCACAGACTTTCTTGGTAACTAACTTTGTAAGCCTTGGACCAAGACAGGTTTGGGGACAACAAGTGATCGGGTCATCTCAGTGTAGATAAAATGGCCTTGGCCTCTTTCATTACAGCCACCCAGGGTGGCAGGGAGCATCCTACTGGCCCTGATCTGGGCCCAGCTAGCAAACATGACTTGTTGCTTGTGGTGGGGTCTGTAACTAGATAACTTCCTTCTATGGGATGGCCTGGGCTTTTCTCCCCATGGGTCCCTGAAGGCAGAACTCAGGCCCTGTCATACTTAGAATCTTTTAGGCCCGCAGCTGAGCATAGGCACACAGTAGGTATGCATCAGTGTCTGGTGGCTGACAGGAGGGTCTTCCCTTCTTTACCCTGCCTTGTGCTTTGGCCCTTGGCCCTCTCCTTGGTTCTGTGTGTGACCAAGTCTCTGACCAGTTCTGAGGCAGGAGCCAGTTCCTAATCTCTCTGCAGGGGGTCTTCTTGTAGTGTACAGATCAGCCACAACGCTTAGACTGTTGTGTCACATAGAAGGTCACTGTCATGTAAGCAGAAAAGGTGCACAGTGAGGCTTTTATGCCCAGGCTGCTCTTTTCCTCTTGTCCAGCCTAGCACTGTTAGGCTCCTAGGTGTCCCTGGCGTCTCCCTGTAAGGAACAGCCACTCTTGGCAGAGGGAGTTGGGGACAGAGTGGTACCGGTGGCCCTCCAGCTGGTGACAGAACATCAGAGCATGCCTCCTCCATGTGTGCGTCTTACCTGTTCAGAGACTATGCATGATCACAGGCGGGCCGTGAGGCTTGTGGAGCAGCTGACAGAGGAGGAGGAGGAGGATGATGAGGAGGAAGAGAAGGGGGAGGAGGAGGAGGAGGAGGAGGAGGAGGAGGAGGAGGAGGAGAAGAAGAAGAAGAAGGGTAATTAGCCAGCTTTGGAGGAAGCAGGTGAGGCCAGGCCTGGCTTGCTGAAGGGATCTGCCCTAGCTGAGGCTCCAAATCAGAGCTGACAGACAAATGCTGCCCTGATGCAGGGCCCAGAATCCCTCATCCACTCTTGACCTGCTGTCCCTTTAAATATACAATACCACCTTCCAGGGCAGATCCAGCGACAGGCTGCCTGGAGGGAGCCTGCAGTAGGGGCCCCATGCCCTGGGACCTCTGAACTTGGTGACACTCCTCTCTCTATCCCTCCCCAGTTCTAAAAGAGCAGGTTACATTCCTTAAAGTACAGCTTTTAAAAAATGCTGCGATCCATTCGTACTGTTCTGACCGTGACTCTTGGCCTCTCTAGCTGTCTCCGGAGGAGGAGGAGAAGCGTCGAATCCGGAGGGAGAGAAACAAGCTAGCTGCGGCCAAGTGTCGGAACCGTCGCCGTGAGCTGACAGAGAAGCTGCAGGCGGTGAGGAGCTGGGTGTGCAGCGGGAGCACTCTGGGTGGGCCGGGAGCTGGGGTGAGTCCGGAGAGATGGAACATCCTTTCTTTTCCTTTAAGGACATGGGTCGACGTTATGCTAAGTGAGAGGGTACTGGTGGGAGAGAATGGGTAGAGGAATGAATGAATGAGAGTTGGCCTTCGCCATGAGTGTGAGCCTGGAGAGGAGAAGCCCCCTCCAGGCCAGTACATTTTCTCACATCAGTACCTGAGTGCACTCTGTCCTCAGACCCACTGGGGCCTCCCCATGCGCCTTCTTAGGGTTCCAGTTGCCCCATGCCCAAGGCAGCCCAGCCTGGCTGAAGAACCCTGGTTTGAGTAGGGTGGGAGCGAGCGTCCTCATGCAGATGGGTCACCTGTTAGTTGCATTACGTTTTCTTGGAGTTTTTGCATACCTTTCATTGGCAGGAAGGTTTCCCATCTTTACTGTGAGCAGAGAGTTTCATCTGTCCTTGTGAGTCACTTTCCCATGCTCCCTAATTGCCCAGACCTGGGGACCCATGCTCCTTGTAAGCTTTTCCTGACCAGTGTCACGTAACTGCCTTCTGTGTCCGGCTAAAGGAAGGGCTGAGCATCTGGTAGAGGAAGACCCAAGCCGGTGCTGACTCCTGGGATAGAATGCTTTCAAAGTGAAAGGAGATGAGCTGGAAGATTGTCATCTGCCTAGTAGAGAGATTTAGAATGTATTTAATCCATGTACAGTTTATCTGCTTTAAACTGTTTCCTTCAGGCCCCAGTACCAACTTTTGGGCACATTCAGTAGAATATGTACTTGGTGAGTCCCATGATCCCTGTAGCCATGGCCTATGGGGCTGTCAGAGTAGGGCTGGGGGCTGGGGGCTGGGGTTGGAACTCCTTCCTCCCAGATGAGGCAGATCGGGAGTGATCAGTCCACCGTGGGAGTCTCCCTCATCAAGGCCCTCCACGGCTAAGCATTCTCTCATACTTCATATTTTGGGGAGCTGGACCTTTTGTGACTCCCTGAGGGCATCCCTCACCACCAGCCCAGAACATCTCCTCCTCCGAGTCCTCCCTACTGTCCTCCCTCTTCCCAGAAGTCTCACACCTACCTCCCCGCTCTGAGGCACATCCTCCACAGGAACCTCTGACGTTCATCAGACCCTTGAGACAGATGGAAACTTTTTTTCTTCACTCGGGAATACACCATAGTGTGCTTAATGAAGCTCTTACCTGTATCTCCGCATGTGTGAATGGGAATCTTCATTAGAGAAAAAGTGGGGAGGAGACTGGTGACCCGTACGTCCCCTCCCACCCCACCCCCACCACTCTGATCCACAGGCACTGACAGCTGCTCTGTCTTTGTATTAAGGAGGGAGCTGAGGCCTCCGTGGGTGACCTTGGCATCCCCACGGGCTCTCACAGCCTGCCACCTCTCTATTGGGCACATACTAGAGCTAAATGTGTTCCTTGGAGTCTCTGGTTTAGGGAGCTTCAGAAGCTAAAGAGAGAGAAGATCCAGCAGGAATGGCCTGGGCATTTATTACGAGCCAAGTGCTGTCTGTTCCAGTCCTGTCCCTTGGGGGTAGAGGGTTGTCATGGGGGTCTGCTCTTATGCCACTCAGGCTGTGTGCGCTGGTGGGCTGAGATAGTAGAGGAGAATTGAGTGGAGTCTTCCTTTGGCTATGAATATCCCAGTCTACCCTGTGGCACCACAAGGGTTGAATGTAGTAGCATGCAAATGGTGGAGTCACATGCCCTGGGATTCAAACCTGGGCAACTGCTAGCTCTGTAACTTTGAGCAGACCAAACTTCTCTGAACCTTGGTTTCCTCCTCTTCAAAACGGGTGGATGATAACATCTGCTTTCAGAAACTTCTGGAGGGTTAAATGAGATTATCTGTGAAATATGTGACCTAGTGACAGGCATGAAGTAAGCGCTCAGTTACAGCAGCTCCAGATGTTAATTCACCTGCTGGACAAGTCCACTTTGATCCTTCAGAGCCACCATGTGACTCACATCCAGTTAACTCTCTGGTCAGGTGTGTGAGAAGCTTGTGGTAGGTCTCCCGAGGACACCTCAGATCTCCCTTTCATGCCTCGACTGGGCTCATCCCTCAAGTCAGCCTGTAGGCTTCTGTCCCTCACACCCTTCTTTCCCCTTGCAGGAGACCGAGGAGCTGGAAGAGGAGAAGTCTGGGCTGCAGAAAGAGATTGCTGAGCTGCAGAAGGAGAAGGAGAAGCTGGAGTTCATGCTGGTGGCTCACGGCCCTGTGTGCAAAATCAGCCCTGAGGAACGCCGATCGCCCCCCACCTCCGGGCTGCAGTCCTTGCGCGGTACGGGCAGCGCCGTTGGCCCTGTGGTGGTGAAGCAGGAGCCTCCAGAAGAGGACAGCCCCTCTTCCTCAGCAGGGATGGACAAGACCCAGCGCTCTGTCATCAAACCCATCAGCATCGCTGGGGGTGGTTTCTACGGGGAAGAGCCTCTGCACACCCCCATCGTGGTGACCTCCACGCCTGCCATCACTCCTGGCACTTCAAACCTCGTCTTCACCTACCCCAATGTCCTGGAGCAGGAGTCGCCCGCTTCGCCCTCAGAGTCTTGCTCCAAGGCTCACCGCAGAAGCAGTAGCAGTGGGGACCAGTCATCAGACTCCTTGAACTCCCCCACACTTCTAGCCCTGTAACCCTGTGCTCCTCTGGCCAGCTCTGGAGGAATCCTCATCCATCATTACCACACCCTTCCCAGGGACCAGCACCTTTAAGCACTCCAGGGCCTTGAGGGCAAAAGGGGCCCCTGACTCTGGGGACCCACCCGGTGGGACTTAGTGGTGAGACACTGGTTGATCTCTTAGAAGCCCTGGGACACGCCCTCCCTCATTCATCTTGCAATGGAATCCTCTTTCTTGAGAAGCCTCAGAGAACTTGGTTTGTGGACTCCTAGGAGCGCACGTCTCCCCTGCTTCTGAAGCCCCGCCCCCCGGAGCTGGTCCTGATGGTTCCTGTCCCTTTGTTATTCGTTGTCTCTGGAGTGACAGTGTCCTTTCCTGCCCCCCCCCCCAAGCATGCTCAGTGCCTTTTGGTTTCCCCCCCTTCCCCTAGCTTCAGTTTTGCTCCCTCTGGGTTTTTATGAGATTTGCCATGACATTTCATCGGGGTAGTCCAGATAGTAAAGCGCTTTTATTTCTGGGGAAGCAGGTGACTCTTCCACTGGGGTGGAAAGGGCACCCACTGTGTCCTGAAGGGGCAGTCAAAGTGCAATAGTATTGAACCTTCCCTCCCTACACACCCAGTGCGCTGTTGTTACAGACCACGGGCTCCCCGAGCTGCCATCACTGGGAGCTGCCATCACTGGGATGCGCCAAGGACCTTTCCTCCCCAGACTCGGAGATGCACATCTCTTTGAGGATCGACTTGGCCAGAAAACAGGGTGTGAGTGCGACAACAGGGGCACTGGTTGGGTTTGCCAAACGTCTAATTACCAAGCCAGGATTTGTGCCAACAAAGCCGCATGGCTGTCCCAGTGAGCTTCCTTTCACCTGTCTTGAGCTGGGCATCTCTTTAATTACTGCCTCTGCCCCTGCCCCTTCTCTCTAGACTTGGGAAGTACTCCTTCCTAGAAGCCACACATCACTCCAAGGCCCAGCTGGGCACTGCTCATCCCCAACTCTCATAGTGACACCACTTGTGACGTGGGGTCTGGGTAGAGATGGTTTCTGGCAGTGGCAGCACAGCAGCCCCGGGTGCCTATCCTCCCCTGGCTGCTCTCCTATCAGTGAGGTGCAGGAGCCGCCCTCTGCTCTCAGTGGTCTCTGCTACTGATGAATCCAGTGGGTTTCCTTTCATAATCCCCTGGCCCACTCCGGAGTGACCCCCCGACCCTGCAGGCCCACCCTCCGGGAGCCGCTGGTCTTCACCAGTTTTGCTAGGGCTTTGAGTGTCTATTCGGTTCTTATCAAAGCTAGCGTGTATTCTTTTCCACTACGGAAGAGCCATCGCTCTCAAGGGTGTCCCAGCCTCCAGCAAGGGCACAGCCTTGTCCCCTGCCTTTCTCTCCCTTTGTCCCCACTGTATGTTGACACAAGTATGGAAGTGGAGCCTGGTCAGAACTGGTTTCTAGTGCTAATGCTCTGACCTAGTATTTCTGCTCGAGATCACTGTCCAGCCGTATAAAGCCCTGTTATTCGAGTCAAGCGTATCCCCATTTTTGAGAGGAAAGGGGCACCTTCACAGACCGATGCCTTTCTTACCCCAAGTTCCCATGTTCCCATAAACACTTACATGCATGCAGAAACACACAGGACATGGGGGCCATGTGGGATGCATGCTCAGCCTAGCAGAGCTGAAAGGAGCAGGCTTGGCTTGGTAGAGAGGGAGCAGAAAGGAGATCATCTGGATGTGTCCTTTCCAGTACGCCTTGGCTCTAACTGCTGCTCTTCCAGAGCCTCCGGGGCAGGGGAGTGCTCCACAAGGTAACCACAAGGTTTGCTGGCTTCATAGCCCTAGAAGCAGAAGAGAGTGGAGCCAGCGGAGCCGGGACTGTAGGAGTTGGGCAGTCTCAGTTGAGAAGCGTTATCACCTCAAGCAGAGTGGGAGCTCTCTCCCTCACGCCTGTGGGGATTTCTGAAATGAAGCTAGCTGCTTCCTGTTCTCGTCCTTCCCAAAGCCCCTTTCTGCCCATAGCAGGTCACAGGCCTGTGACTCGGTACCCTGGCTGGACACTGCTGAGACTCCAAGTCTGGCTTTCGGTTCAGGTTTCATCTGTGTTGACATCGGGGCCAGAAAACACAGCCAGCTAACTGGGCCTCTGAGGTCACCTTCTCTTCCGGCCTGCTTGCTTTGTCCTACAGGACTTCTTGGCTTTTCCAAAGACAGAGATTTCGGGGGGGGGGGAGGGGGGGGCGAATCTACCTAAACTGTGGATGTGACCTCAGCTCGCTTCCTTCTGACCCACTGTCCAAGTTGGGTCACAAACATGTCACTCATGCATGCCTGCACTACAGAGTCAGGTGCCCGGCTTGCTGGCTTGCTGTCCTTCCCTACCTCCAGGTCAGGGAGCAGCTGCAGTGAGGGTGGGGGAGGTGAGGGCTTTGTGCTCGTAGACACACATGTGTCCTCCGTTGTCATGAACTTGGGCTGGACTGTGAGCAGCTCTGGGTTAGTACAGAGCAGGCAATCCTTAATCAGCTAGCACGAAATAGTCCTGTTGTGACCGCCAGGCTTCTGTGGGAACAGTCCTTCTCTGGCTGGCTAGCTAGGCACAGCTATGGCACTGGAAAGAGTAGAGCCCAGGTGAAGCTTTGGAAATTTTGGGAGCTAACACCAAGCAACTGGTTCCGTGGGGGAAGTTTTTAGGGAGCTCAGACTGCTGCCTTCATAGGCAAAGTGTACCCATGGTGTCCAGTCATGGGAGCGTTTCAAGGCCAACAGGAAGCAGAACCTGGAGCTTTCTCTGGCTTTAGGAAGAGAGCCCTGTTTGCTTCCACTTAACTCCCAGTGGAAGAGGGGCAGGCACGTCCAAAGCATCTGGTCTCATTTCCCCACTTTCCCGAGAGACCAAAAGTGTTCCTTGAGATGTCAACATTTGTCTTTCACAGTGACTTCCTTCCCTGAGCAGACATTCATGTGGCTTCGTTGGGGAGGAAAAGAATAAGCACCTACTGTGTGCCAGGCACTATGAGGCACTTTTATATTTATCCTCTTTTAAGGTAGGACTAAGGGTTCATCTCCTTCCAGAAGGCCCCCAAGTAATGGCTAAACAAGAGCACTTGGGGACAAGAGGGCTTTCTTCAGAGACTCCCAGGTGGGAGTGCCTCTAGTCTGGTGGTCCTCGAAGACTCGAAGACTCCTCCACAGCGGCATCGGCATCGGCCCATCCCAGGCTCCTCCCTCCTCAGACTCCTCCTACCTGGCTTGTGCTCCTCAGGTGGCTGAAGGGACCACCTTAGTTCTCATAGAAATTGTGGACCAACAGGATATGTGTTGTGTATAACTTTCTTTTTAAACTATAAGTAAAGGGTCCTGCAGCATTGTGCTTGTGTTATCTTCAAGCCAGCATCTCACTATTTATTGACAGGTGTGTGTGTGTGTGTGTGTGTTTCTGTGTGTGCACATATGTGTATGTGTGTGCACACATGTGCGTGTGTGTGTTCATGTGTGTGCATGCTTGTGTCTTTCCACAGCTTTTTTTTTTTAAAGGATCATCCTACTGCTAAGTTGGTGTCTTCTTGCTTCTAGTGTTTCGGCCATGCCTCACCAAATGTCTGTAATGATCCAGTACTCACAACATGTTCAGGAGGAGCTGGGTCAGATTTTGACAGAGGGTATGGGAAGGGAAAGGGGAGAAGAAATTGACATTTATTTTATTATTTATTTTAAATGTTTACATTTCTTTGTGTTGTTCCAAGCCTGAATAGAAACAGAGAGCATTAATGCACTCCATCCCCTCTCCTGTCTCTGGCTCTCTCTCCCCCACTTGTTCTAACTTAGGATAACGATCTCTATTTTGTTTGTTTCTCAAGTGATTTGTGGACTCGTGCTGTATAAACTGTATTAAAAAGGCTCTGTTTTTAAAGATCAATTGTCATCCCTGTGGAGACAGTGGCTGCTAAGAAATCTACATTGTGAGAGAAGACAATGAAAGACCCTGGCCCTGTCTCTCAAAACTTAACCTTTCTCTGTATGATTTAAAAATATTCCATCTATTTTACTTTGTGGTTACTTGATTTTGAGGAAGAAAATATTCAACTTTGTATAAAGACTAGGTATCAGGTTTCTTTCGCAGTGGGAGTTGTATATATCGTATTTTGGTATTGAGTAGAGACTCAAGCTTTATGCATCTGTATTTGGTATATGTCAATGACGTGGAGTGAAATTTGCTATTAGATCCTGGAGGCAAATGGGTTGTATAAGGTTTTATGGCTCGGTGGGGAATTTAATTTCCTTTCTGGGCACCTTTTGTCCCCTATTTTTAAAGTTAACGGTGAAACTGCCCTAGAAGGGTCGCTCTAGTTGAACTCTCCAGGCAGGACCTTATGCTCAGAAATCTTTGTATAGTTTTAAATTTTTGAGGAGTATCTCTGCTCGGAAGCATCTGTGGTGGTGTGATGTGTTGTTCTGTGTACTGTATGTGACACAAGCCTACAGGATTTGCACTAAGAAAAGCTTGGTAGGAGCTTGCTGCTATGGAGGAAAGAACATATTAAAACTTATTTCCCTCGGGTTTGTTCTCGTTTTATGTTTTTGTTGTTGTTGTTTTGTTAGCTTTCCTACTTCCACTGAGTAGCATTTTGTAGAATAAAATTAATTAAGATCAAAGAGCTTGTGATGGTTCCTTCCCCATTGCCACCTTCCCCTCTGTCCAATTATTTCTGATTCTTCTGTTCCTTTCTGCCTTTTTACCTTGTCGGTGAAGTTGGGAAGAGGGGGCTTATCTCAACCTCGGGTTGCTGGGACAGTTCCTCATGACCTTCCCGTCTTTGCCTTTCTGATCTTAGCATCACCCCTCTCCATCCTGGGTCAGGACCCAGTTCTCAGCCATCTGCCAAGGGGGTTGATCCAGTCAAAGTTAAGGATGTTTTGCTGGGACAGGTTAACTCTGGAAGCCCCAAAATCATCAAAGGACCAATTAAGTGTATTGTAAGATTGTCATGGTCAAACAGATGGAAGGCAGAAAGGAGCCCTGACAACAAGGCATGCAAACACACGGACAGGAGCATCTCCAGACTCTGGAAAGTCACAGGTTGTCAAGAGTGGGAAGTTCAGCCATGGCAGAGCAGGCCCGTTGTTCTGTAGACCAGGAAACCCGAGGGACTGAGGAGGGTCTTGCAACATGTGCCTTCCTCTCCATCCTGGTGGCCTCAGAGTCAAAGCTATCATAAGTTAATGTCCACAGTGCATGACAGTGGTTTATTTATTATTTATTAGTAAAATAGCCCTAAAAATAATGTCATTTGCTCTGCTTGTTACATAGCCATTCTTTGGAGCTCTAGACTGGGAGTTAGAAGCACCTTGAGTCCTATACCTGCCTCTACTAACTGATGGAGAAAGCCTCAGGTTTCTTCCCTGGGTATGTGGGGGAGGGGCGATGATCTTAGGGAAGAGACACCTACTTAGGAGGGCTTAGACAAGGTAACGCTAGCCCCTCCCCTCCGCCTCCTTGGCAGTGGGCTCATGGTGTAGAGGAATAAGGCTGGGCTCACTGTACCTCTTTTACCTGAATGGACAGGGAAACAAATTCAGATAGAGCCTGAGGTGTTTCCATGATACCTGTAAAGTCATATTTCCTTGGGTAAATATGAAGGGGACAGCTGCCCAGACTGTTCCCCAGAGCTATGTTCTCTAGGCTATGAGGATGACACGGGGAGACACGTGATGATGTCTCCCTCTCATGTCTGGGTACCTCCATACATTCTCCATCTTCCAGTAACACCTCACAATCCCTACCTCTTTACCCACATGGCAATTAGAGATGTTGATGATTGACAGGCAATTATTACATGGCGTCATATGCTTCTTTGTATGGCTGTAAATGTTTTAACATCCAGACAGCCAGTTAGGCTTTTATTGGGAAAAAGAAAGAAGGAAGGAAAGGAAGGAAGGAAGGAAGGAAGGAAGGAAGGAAGGAAGGAAGGGAGGGAGGGAGGGAGGGAGGAAGGAAAAAGACAGGAAGAAAGAAAGAGAAAGAAAGAAAATGAAAGAGAGAAAGAGAAAGAAAGAAAGAAAGAAAGAAAGAAAGAAAGAAAGAAAGAAAGAAAGAAAGAAAGAAAGAAAGAAAGGGAGACAGAGAGACAGAGAGAGACAGAGAGAGACAGAGAGAGACAGAGAGAACCAGCTAGGGGTGGCCCCACTAGATTCTCAAATCTAAGAGGGTTGACTAGGGGAATTTTGGAGTAACCTGTAGGTACATTGAAGTGGTTCAAATCCCTCCCACAGTTGGGAGTGGGTTGAGCTGTTGAGTCTGTTTCCAACACACTTTTAAACTGAGAGCTAGACAGCATTTAGATGCACAAAGGAGTTCAGCAGGAGCCATCCTCAGAAAAGATACTTTGGTCAAGAGGTCAAGGGACAATCCTTTGTGCTGGAGCTAGAGTCCACTGGTGAGTACAGCTTTGCTTCTAGGCTTTGTTGAGTAGATTCTGTGTGTGAGGAGGAAACTGACTCCTGAAGTAGATAAGTATCCAGCTCTGAGCCATGAGACCACATCCATGAGGCCTTGAAAAGGTAGGAAGTGCTAGAACCAGGAAGAAGCTCAAGTCATTGAGTCCCACAGACTTTGGTTATAAAGTCTATTGATGCAACTTGATTACAGTACAGCCTCTGGGCCCCGGGTCCAAATGCCATGTCTGAATTGAAGGGTGTGTTTTTCCATGAGGTCATAGGTGTTTAAATCATGGATAAGCTACTTGTCTGTGGATAAGCTCCATCCCTCCTGTTCATAGGGTCCCACCAGACCTCACCTAGACAGTCGTACTACGACGGAGGACTGATGGCCTTCTGGGCTGTGCACATAGTGGAGATGTGCTTCCTGAATCTGCACTTCCCTTTCCAGGGAGATAATTCTGTTCCTTCCTGGTGAGGCAGGAAAGGACCATGTCACCAGGAGTGATGAGCTGCTGGCACTAATCTACAAAGTTTTCTTTGTAATCAGACCTGCCTGGAGGCTTCAGAAACTGCGCTGGGACTCCTCTCAGTAGGCAGGATGCTATTCGTTTTCTCTCCTGAAGGGTCCAAGTGGACAGAGGCCACAGCGAAGCTTATCACAGTCTGTGAGTTGTTGTCTCTGGAAAATTCTATTCATTTGAGGGAGGAAAAATGCTTTAGGCTCCACAAGAAGACTCTTAACCAAATTAAACATCTTAAAAGTCCTTGTGGGAGCCAGAGGAGGAAACTGAAGCTATGCTGGCTGGAAATGGTGTCTGGTGAATGGTGTGCACGCAAGGCCTCCGTTCTCTTTGCTAAGGCGGAGTACATCTCATGGTGGAAATTGTAGAGCCCATGCGTTCCTGGATCAGTCCAACCTTGTCTATTTGGAATGCCCTATTAAGTGCTAAGTACTTTTCATTAAGTTTCAATTCACTTACCATAACATTACCCACTTCAAAGTGAACAGTTCCATGGTATTTGTGTCTCTACAGTATGGGGCAACCACTGCCCTTATCTTGTTCCAGAACATTCTAGTCACCACGAAAGAAACCTTGTATATTAAGCAGTCCACCTCCCTTCCCCTGTCCCTGACAGCCACCAGCCTGCTGTCTGTCTCTGCGGTTTATTTTTAGGTAACATTTCTGAGGATTGCAACAATTCCATTTTCCAAACTGGAAAAAAAAACATTAGCACATTGCAAACAAACTAAAATAACTATTGGCTTATTACTTATAGATATGGCTCCTCCTTCCTTTAGCCTCATGCCTTTCCTTGTGCCTTCACATACACCGTCCCATTCACTCCAGTAAGTGTTGCTGAATGTCTTGGAAATACCAGCTCCAGAATCCCTTTGCTTTTACGCAGTGGCCTGCCTGGCACCTGGCAAACACAATCACTGCCTTCATCCAGTGTGTAAGGCGAGCATTCGTTTCCCAAATAAAGACGGAACAAGCCCTGTAATGACACAGACTGCGTTCATTGATGAGGGCAGATACTTCTTCATGGGAACACAAGAGAGCCACTTTTTAAAAATTAGTGTTCCAACAAGAGGGTTCACTTCTTATTCAGAAAGTTATGAGGGAGAAAGGTCCCCCTGTTACTCAAAAGTAGTCTTGTGTCCCTACTAAAAGTGCCAAAAAGTACCACAAAATATACACTTTGAAACACAGCTAGATAGGGCACTGTTTGTACACATGTTATATAAAGTGGCTTCTGTTTCTGCAGTTAAAGTGTTTTCACAGGAAGACTAGAAGTTGCCCTCAAGCAAGTTACAGTGGGACAGGGAACATGACCCATGGCGAGTGGGGGAGGCTTCAGCGAAGACACCATGGAGGAAAGGGCTGGGGCAAAGGTAAATGGGGTGATTGTGGAGGATGGAGCAGAGGGTGCGCGTGCCTAGCAGCCAGAATGGCTGAGCATGACATGGAGGGAAAGGCCAGAATGACTGAGGTCACGAGCATTTGCTGACTTGAGGGAAGATAGAACTTTAAACTGTGATCTCGAGGGCTTGAATGACGCGCATCTGTCATGTGGTGAGTATCTGCTTGTGTCGTGCATCTTTTGCTCTGGGAAGGAGCAGATCAGGGGCCCCTAGAGTCCCTACCCTCTACCTACGCCTTCATGGGGAGGGAGTACAGAAGCTGTAAGTTCAATAAAAAGAGAAGAGGGATAGGGTGCCACGGGTACAGATAGCATTTGGGATTTTCCAAAATCTGGGAGAGGGGTGGGGCCAGTCCCAGAACCAATGTTATTTGACCAGAATCCCCCAAAGTAAGTGGAAATTAGAGTTAATTTCTAGATATTTGGCTTTGAAAGTGGCAGCTAACTAGAATTGGACATGTTGACTAGGTTTGTGTCAATTTGATACAAACTAGAGTCACTCAGGAAGAGGGCAGGCACCTCAATTAAAGAAGTGTCCCCATTCTCCCTGCCTATAGGTGTGCCTGTGTGTATTTCTTGATTGTTGACGGAGAGGAGAGGATTGAGTTCACTGTGTGGGTCGGGCCACCCCTAGGCAGGTGGTCCTAGGGTATAAAAGAAAGCAAACTGAACAAGCTAAGGAAAGAAAGCCAGTAAGCTACATCCACCCATGCTGTCTGCTTCAGTTCCTGCCTTGGCTTCAGACTGTGAGATGCAAAATCAACTCCTTTCCAAGTTGCATTTGGTCATGTCAGTTATCACAGCAACAGGAACCAGACTGGAATAAAGGAGCTGAAACAGCCGCAGTCCCGCGTAGAAGACGAAGGGAACCTGAGTGTAGGGCGCGGGGAGGAATGGAAGATGCAGGAAGCCCTGGCTACAGCCTCAAAAGCCGTGGAGTCAAGTGGCAGAGTGTACCTGGGGGAATCCAAGAACAGACACTGGGAGGCAATAGGAACAGGAGGAGGCCTGGGTTCCATGTTTGGTTTTAGACATGTTTATTTGAGGCACTGGTGGATTTGCAGGCATGCCCCCACCCTCACACACACAAGCACATACACTTAGACCACAACAGCACAAAGAAAGGTAACCAGGAAGCTCAGATGAGGACCTGCCTTCCAGGGAAAAGCATGCGCCCTCCATCAGTGACCTCACAGCTCACTCCCATGGCGTCCTAGACCTCACGCCTGGTGCTTTCCTGGCCAGGTCTCTTCTCACGCCCCAGAAGAGCTACCCAGCCTTGTCTCCTCCTTTCTCAAACTGTCCTCAGCCTCTTCCTTGCTATCTATGGATGAGTTCATTTCCCATTTCACAGGAAGGCAGGGAATTCTTTCAATTTCCCCTCAGGAAGTTCATAAATGTATTGGCTTCTCTCCCTTCAGGCCCCTTTGCCTCCCTCCTTCATCAGTGCTGGGACCCTCATGCTGCCAATTCTCAGAGACCCTCTTCAGTGAATTTCCTGTCCTTATTTTGTTACTGATCTTTGCTTTTCCAAAGGCCTTTCCCACCAGTAGTAAAGAAGATAGTGTCACCCATCTTTAAGATAACAAAGCTGTCCTCAACCCAGCCAGGACATGTCTCAGTTCAGGTTGACCACCAAGCCATAAGAGTTATCTTCACTTCAATGTCCACCTCTCACCCCCCACGTCTCTCCACCCGCACTTGTCTGACTTCCATTGCCAGATACTGGACTTTCTTGCAATGGAATGATTCAGATGCATCTGACCTTGAGCGTTCTTGAGCACAGTTTGCTGTCTCCAGCATTTCCTATGTGCACTGCACTTCTGGGGTACCCTGGTCTCCGTGTCAATGGATCCCGACACCACGCCCTATCTGTGTTAAATAGAGATGACTTATCTCTAGATGGTGACATTGCTACCTTCCTAGCATGAGCTCTGTCATCTCTGTCTGTGCAACATAGTCTTCTCCAGTCCCCACCCCATAGCCCAGGCCCCACGCAACAGCCCAGGCACAAATGAGTATGGGCCTTATGGTCTGTTTCCTTGGCTTATAAGTTCCAGGACCTTAAACCTAAACCATTGATATAAGGCTCTTGCTCAAAGTCTATGGTGGAGAGCCATATCTAGGATTAAATACAGCTGTGCCTGACACAAAATCCAAATAAGCAGACACTTGACCATATACGGTTTTATTCTCTTTATAGTCTAGAGCCTGAGGTGGAAGGGGGACAGCATGGTGCTACTCAGAAGGAGCTCCGCTTCATTTTGCTGTGTCACTGGACTCTTCCTTCTGTGAGAGTCTTCCTGATCCACCGTCTCTCATGGCCACCACTAAAATTGGTCTTGGTGAATGGCTTCCCTGGGGACATCAGGGTGTTCAGGGTCTGCCTCCTGTTACAGGCTCTTGGCTAAAGGACTATTAAGACTTTGGCAGGTCATAGTCAATAGCTGCCTTGGTATTTTAGTTCCTTCAATACACAGCTTTAAAAAGCTGTTCTACTTAGGGTTACTATTGCTGTGATAAAACACTATGACCAAAGCAACTTGGAGAGGAAAGAGTTTATTTGGATTATATTTCCATATTACTGCTCATCCTTGAAGAAAGCCAGGACAAGAACTCAAAACAGGGCAGGAATCTGGAGGCAGGAGCTGATGTGGAGGCCATGGTTGCTTACTGGCTTCCTCTGTGTGGCTTGCTAGCCTACTTTCTTATAGAACCCGGGACCACCAGCTCAGGGATAGAATGACTCACAGTGGGCTGGCCCTTCCCCTATCAGTCACTAACTGAGAAAATGTGATACAGGCTTGCCTCCAGCCTTATCTCAGGGAGGCATTTTCTTAACTGGGTTCGCTCCTCTGATAACTCCAAGTTGTGTCAAGATGACATCAAACCAGGCAGGACAGAGGCTTAGCCAGGGCTTTCTCTCTCTGCTGAGGTCACTTTCTCATGCAAAAACCTTAGCTAAGGATCTAGTGTAGATATTATTTTAAAACACACAGGAAAACATAGGTGATGGCCCACACCCTTCGTCTCAACATGCAGGAGGCAGAGGCGGGCAGATTTCTGAGTTTGGGGCTATACAGAAAAACTGTCTCAGAAAACCAACAAAACAAAAACAAGAACCCAGTATGGCTTGGGAAGGTTCAGTTTAAAACTCTTCTCTTGTGGCCCAATGACGACAACTCACCAATATTACTTTAATATGAAGCTTTGGAATGGGCGTTCCTGGGTGGCTCCTCCCGGCCCTCAAAGGACTGTCCCTCCTTCATCTAATGAACCTTGGATGTTTAGTACTTACCTGGAAGATAAACAGGGAGGATACGTGTGTGACTTCCTCTGTGCTTCTGCTGTGTTCTCTTCCCAGCATCCTTTGGACTAAGGTCAGGGGTTTTCCTCTGTTNTTTTTTTTTTTTTTTTTTTTTTTAAGGGGGACTATAAATTCATAGTTTTATTGATACAAAAACTGACAGTAAGGTCAATTTTTATTTATGTGCAAACAAAACTTCCAAAGAAACCCAGCATGTATGTGAAAAGATTTTTACAAGACTGGAAAGTGGCTCAGTCCATAGAGGCCTCATGACCTGTGTCTGATCCCCTAACCCTACGAGTTAGTAAGATAGAGCTAACGTCTGAGAGTTGTCCTCTGACTTCCATATGCATGTTTTTGGCATGAACACACACACACACACACACACACACACACACACACACACTATGCACTCTGAGCTATTCTAGCTTTGTCCCCTCGGGATTTGCCCTTTGCCCCCTCTTCACTTATAAAGGTACATTTAAAAATTAAGTACCTCGTTTCCTCTTCTCTTTCCTCCTTCCCATCCTTCAGCCGTACCCTCCTCCCACCCCCACTGCCTCTGGAAATCATGTCCTCTTTTTCTCTAATTGTTATTGTTATGCACACAGACTCTTTTTTTCTAATCATTATTGTTACACACACAAGGAGGCACAAGCGCACACACACACACACACACACACCTCATATGCTCAGTCCATTAAGTGCTTCTTGTATGTGTGTGGTTTTAGGGCTGGCCACTTGGTATGAGATAATGCCCTGTAGCTCTCTGTCCGTGGGTGTGCCCTGTAGATTCCCCTTCCTTGTTAGGCTGTCTCCTGGTGTTGTGCTTCTTCCGGTCTGGTTTAGGCAGCCGTGCTGTTCAGGTATCCTGGGTGAAGCTTCTCTGCTGTTTCTAGGAGATACAGTCTCACAAGTTTCCTGGTCCTCAGCTCCTGCCTCTTCCACGATGCTTCCTGAGCCTTAGGCGCAGGAGTTGAGGTATAGGTGTATCACTTGGAGCCAGGGACCCCACCCTCACTTGTCTTCTACATTTTGATTGGTTGTTGTGTTCTGTAGTGGTCTCCCTGTTGCAATGAGAAGTTTCTCTGATGATGGTGTGAGTGCTATGCTTATCTGTGGGTATAAGGATAAATATTAAGGATCAGTTAGGAGTTATTCTGGCTTAGTAAATGGTAGGCTCTTCTCTGAGATCCAGTGACCTTACCAGCCCCAAGTAGCCCCTCTGTTCTTTTATTAAAATGTCCCCTAGCCAGGCGTGGTGGTGCATGCCTTTAATCCCAGCACTTGGGAGGCAGAGGCAGGCAGATTTCTGAGTTTAAGGCCAGCCTGGTCTACAAAGTGAGTTCCAGGACAGCCAGGACTACACAGAGAAACCCTGTCTTGAAAAACCAAAACAAATCAAAAAAAGTCCCAAACAAGCCTGCCTTGTGGTATCTTAGGAGGGGTTAAAGACATTCATTACACTGTTTTAAAAGTGTTATTTACTTTCTTTTTATTTAATTCAAATTGTATTTACTAGTACATGTGTGTGTATGTGAATAGAATGTATGTGTGTGAGGGTGTATGTGCTACAGTGCACATGTGGAGGTTAGCAGACAGTTGTCTGACTGAGACATCCCATGCTGCATGTCATGAGCTAAGAGTTCTTATCGTTCTTGGCATCTTTTCCTTTGTTAATCCTTATTCTGTTTCTCAGACAAGTGAGTGTTTGAGCTGACCAGGGGAAGGTTACATGTACTGAATCCAAAAGAGGAATGCAGTTAATTCCAGTTTTTAAAACAGGATCCTGTTTACATAATGAAGGACTTCCTATTTTGCTGAGGGTAAGTCCAGAATGTGTAAGAGGGTCCATCTGTCTGTCCTGCCCCACTGCAGTCTCACCGGGTTCAAGTAATGCAACTCCTGGCCTCATACTTTTCACAATGGTCACACTGGGTGTCCTCCGTTCCTTCAAGAATTTTGCTTAGCACTTCCTTAAATGCTCTTTATCATTGTCATCGTCATCGTTATCATCATCATCATCATCATCATCATTTACGACAAAGTCATGCTATGTAGCTCAGGATAGCCTCAAACTCATGATCCTCTTGAGATTCCCCTGCCTCAATATCCCAAGTGCTGGGATTAAAAGGTATGTGCCATCACACTCAGCTGGTGTGTGTGTGTGTGTGTGTGTGTGTAGGGGGGCTCCTCCCTTGAGAAAACTGATATTCTCTCTCTCTCTCTCTCTCTCTCTCTCTCTCTCTCTCTCTCTCTAGCCATTTCTCTTTACCTGCATCTACACATCTACTGGTAGTGTCACTGTCTAGGCAGCCATACTGCTGAGTGTTCATGGTGCAGTTCCCTGACACACTAGGAGACACTATTTAGCAGCAGGCGTCATGGTCCTCTGGTTCTTTCCATCTTTTCACCTCAGTCTCCCGTGTCTAGTTCGGGTGTAGGGATCTCCTTGTAGATGTACCAACTGGGCCTGAGCTCCCCACAGTCTTTCAATCTCTCCATAGCCTGACCCTGTGCAGATTTCACTCCTCAGGAGGATCTCCTGGGCCCTGGCATCCATTGAACCCTCTGGACCCTTTGATGATTAACTTGCTTATTGTTGGTGGTAGTTGTTTTGTTTTGTTTTTATTTTGCTTTGTTTTGTTTTGAGACAGGATTTCTTTGTGTAACCCTGGCTACCCAAGAACTCACTCTGTGGAGCAGGCTGACCTCAAGCTTAGAAATCAACTTGCTCCTGGCCCTGCCCCTGCCCCTGCCCCTGCTGGGATTAAAGGCATGCTCCAACCCCCACCCCTACACCCCAGCCAACTTAATAATTCTGAGGGATAACCTCTGCTCATTGTGGGAACTTCAGCCACAGGAGGGCAGGAACAACAACAACTGCCTGGCTCCTGGGAAGCCATTGTAATCCATTATACTCTCCAACCTCGATGGGAAGTTGCATTTCTATAGGTCTTCTCAAACCATCCAGGTTTCTTTTTCTACTCTAGTTAAAGTCTGGTTTCCTTGTGTAACTTCCAATGCCACCTTCTCCCCTGCCACCTCCCATATTTATCTAGGCAGAACCACCTCTCAGCCTTTGAAGGCACTGCACACTTTGCTTACAGGTCTCTGGATGTGGCATGACTTCCCAGGATAGACCATTCTTACCCTCCAGCCATTACCTGGAAGATGAATTGTTTGTACTTACCCATCTTGTGCCAGAAGCTATGCAGAGACCCAAGTGCTGAAGCCACAGTCAGTTGACACCCCTGATCTTTCCCTGACTACTTAGATGCCCACTAAGGGTTTCCTCTGGGGCCCACTGGCTTCCCTGTTCCCCATGCAGGGGTTTGAACCTAGAGTCTCATTCACATCTGCTGGCTAGTATTTTTCCACAGAGCTATATATCCCTAGCCTCTTTTTACTTTTTATTTTGAGACAGGGTCTTACTAAATTGTCTAAATTGGCCGTGAACTTGATCTGTTTGTAGCCCAGGCTAGCCTTATTTGAGCTCCTCCTACCACAGCCTTCAAAGTAGCTGTGATTAAAGGCTTGTGCCACTAACCCCATGTGTCATGAACAATGTGTTGAGTGAATCTATGAGCTTTTAAAGTATTGTACTGGAGATGAGAGAAATGGGAAGTAATGTGGCTGTATGATCCAGGTCATATCACCGGAGGTCGGAGTAGCAGAATAGAACGCACAGGGCACAGGGAAGAGGACAAAGGTGAAAGGTTCTGAATCTTTCTCCTTCCTCAGGATCCAAGGGAGACATTTGGACGGAGACATACAGGAGCATATGCTATAAGATTCCACTTATAACAGATGACCAGGCTAGGTAAGCTGGCAGTCGCCAGGACCCAGGGAGAGGGGAAGGCAAGGAAGCCTGTAGTGACTGTGGGGTTTTCTTCAGGGATGAGGAAAGCAGTTGCAGCTAGACAGAGGTGATGCTTGCACAACATTGTGAGTGTGCCAAAATGCTGCCCAATTATCCACTCAAAACAGTTTATCTGAATTCCACCTCATACAGAGGGAGAGGGAAAAAGAGACAAGACAGGAAGGAGGAAGGGAGGGCAGAGGGCATGAGGAAGCAAGGGGAAGAAAGGAGAGATGATGGCAGAGGTGGGAGGGAGAGGAGGAAGGAGGGAGAAAGGAGGGCCAGGAGGTCTGCTCTCTTCTCCCTGCTGGTCCTGGCTGACCTGGTCCTAATGATTCCTGGTAGCCTGGGCTGCCTGGGGCTGCTGAAGGAGACAGGGCTTTCAGGAGGCCCCTGGGTACAGCGAGGCTTGAGCACCTGGACTTGGGTCAGTGTGGGTCAGGGCACGGGCCAGGTGCTGCCAGAACACACCCATGAAGCCCTGCGGGCGCTGTTTACATGGCTGGATTTGGTTTAGGTTTGCTCTGGTTGTAAGCGTGCCCTGGTTCTTTCCCCTTTGGATAAGAAAGCATGTAGCTTATTTTGGACTTTTAAAATAAGCTTGATTTATTTAGGTATTTTATGTACACGAGTGTTCTGTTTTCATGGACAACTATACACCAGAAGAGGGCATCAGATCCCATCACAGATGGTTGTGAGCCACCATGTGCTTGCTGGGAATCAAACTTGGGAGCTCTGGAATGCAGCCAGTGAGTGTTCTCACCTGTTAAGCCATTGCTCTGGCTCCTTCTTTTGGATTTTTAAAGGAGCCCACAGTTAAGACTTGGGGTTTGAAGAGAAACTTGAAGTTTTAAAGTGTTGAAATCTTTTGAAGACTGATTTTTCCCAAGTTAGACCGTGTGTTTGTGTGTCAAGTTGAAGACTGATGTTAGTAATTACAAGACTACCGACCAGTATTCGTTGTCAGCTTGACACACCTGGGAAGAGAGAGCCTCAGCTGGGGATTGCGTCCATCAGATCGCCCTGTGGGCGTGTCTGTCTGAGATGGTCTTAATTATTGACATAGGAGGACCCAGCCCACTGTAAGTAAGGCTACCTCTGGACAGGTAGTCCTGGAAAGCATGAGGAAGGGGGCTGAATGTGAGCCCACAGAGCGTCAGTAAGCGGTTCCCCCTTGATCTCTGCTTCAGTTCCTGCCTTAGCTTCCCTCACAATACACAGAGAGCTGTGGTCCAAAGGATGCCCTTTCTGCCCCTGGGTTCCTTTTGGTCATGGCGTCTATCACAGCAACAGAATGTAAACTAGAACATGTGGCAAGAGAAGGAGCTGGGACACCTGTCCCAAGGGAAGTGTGAATGTTGAGGGGGCATGAGCTCAGTGTGAGAGGCAAATGTGGTCAAGCACCAGCTACTTAAGTACAGAAGTGGAAAAGCGGTAGGCAGTTCTTGCTATAGCGACTAATGGCCACATGGACATTAAATCTCATCTCACCCTTCCTGTTGGCAAGGGTGGGAGTGGCACTGTCCCTGCAGCTTTAGGAGGTACAATGGTGTCCTATGACAGCAACCAAACTCTTACTGAATGATTCGGCAGTCCTAGCTCTTGTATTTATTCCAAGGCCATCGGAAGTTGGGTCACACAAAAATAGGCCCCCACAGTTTTTGTTTTGTATTGAGACAGGATTTCTCTACACAGCTCTGACTATCCTGAAACTCCCTATGTGGACCAGACTGACCTTGAACTCACAGAGATCTGTTTGGTTCTACCTCTCAAGTACAAAGGCATACACCTCAGTGCCTGGCTTGCACCATTACTTCACCGAAGCTTTATTCATTCATTAGCCCAAACTTGGAACTAACCAAGATGTCCCTGTACCTTTAGAAGATACAGAAGTGATATTTATCCATCTACCATGATGAATAAATTGTGGTTCACCCAGGCAATATGACAGTATTCACTGCTTACAAGATATGAGCCACCAAGCCATGAGAGGCCATGAGGAACCCTAAATGCATATTTCTAAATGGAAGAAGGACCATGACTGGATTGTGAAATGTCCCCATGATTCAGGGGTTTGAACACTTGGTCCCAGGTTGGTGTCACTTTTAGGCTGTATCCTGAACAGTTGTAATCTGACTGGGTTCCAGTATGGGTTTTCTGCTCCTTCACTGTTAGCATGTAACAAGCAGCTGGTATACACATGCATGCATACATTTGTGTGTATGTGTGTGTGTGGGTATATGTATATGTATTATGTATGTGTGTATGTTGTGTGTGTTGTATGTGTATGTGTGTGGTGAGTGTGTGTGTTGTATGTGGTGAGTGGTGTGTGTGTGTGTGTGTGTGTGTGTGTGTGTGGTGTGTGTCTGTGTAGACTCTCACTTCCTTGGAGCCAGTGCTCCATGCCTCCCTTGAAGCAATGGGACAAATAACCTTAAACTGTTTTGCTGGGTATTCTATCACAATGACAAGGAAGGTCTTAAAGGGCTACACACTGTGATTGCAACTACATAATATTCTGGAAAAGGCAAAAGTATGAAAACAGTCAAAAGATCAGTGGTTTCCAGGGGCCAGGGAAATAAAGGAAGCATGGAGGGTCGTGGAGGATTTCCAGGGCCAGAAAACTATTCTATGATACAATTGTGGATTGTTCAGTTGTCAAATCCCTTGAGACTACAACTCCAAAAGGGAGCCCTAATGTAAACTTTGGGCTGTACATGACAATGAGTACCAATCTGGGCTTGTAGATGTAAGCAACTGGCCACTCTTGCTCAGGGGTTTGACAGTAGGAACCCTGTGTGTGTAAGGACAAGGACTCTATACTTTGTGTTTGCTTTGTGAAACAAACCTGCTTTTAAAAGTGAAGTCTCTTGGGCCAGGGAAGACGGTAAACCACCCAGAGCACAGTGTGAATGTCAAGGTCTGGGTCCCCAGCACACATAAAAAGCTAGCACTGCGCACATCTAAAACCCAGCACTGGGAGGGTGGAGGCAGGAGGATTCTGAGAATATCTTAGTAAGCCAGACTAACCAAATTGATAAGCTCTGGGTTCAGGGAGAGATCCTGTTTCCAAAAGTAAGGTAGGAAGACACACAGTGCCAGCCTTCCATCTCCATATGCATGCAACCACACACATGCACAAACCTACCTGACCTCGTCATTCTCTAACTCATGGTTGGCCATGGATGCCTACAAGGGAGGAAGACCAGACACCAAGTAGAAGACAGAGGGAAGATGGAGGGGTTGAGGAAGGATGAGCATCCTATTCACCCATTGAATCCAGCCCTGGAGGTATTCTCAAGGAGAGTAGATTTGGTCCACTATTGCATAACCCGTGTGGGGCTGTCCCACGGACAGTGTTGGGTATCGCTGTCAAAAGTTTCCTCCCAAATACCAGATTCTGAACTCTAGGTGTCCACACGTCTGGTACACAGAGCTATTCCCAACAACCACTGAGCACATGCTAGACACCTCTGAGCACGCCAGGCCATCTCTGACCCCTAACCCTGGGCATTTAAGGCTAGCAGGGGTGCCCAGTTGGCTGTGCCCTGGGCAGAGCTTCCTGATATGATGTCTACGACTCTGAAGTTCATGCTTCTGTCCTGCCCAGCCTTTCCTTCAGGGCTACAGTTACCATCGTGAAGAGCTACCAACCCTATCACTACTACCTCATGACATCACCCATGTGCTACATACCACACCATGTCCCTGAAGTAGGTGTGAGCAGGATATTGGTTAAGGGAGACCCAAAGATGACCTTGCCAACCAGTCCCAGCTGAGAGACCTATAGAGGTTCCATAAGGAATGGCCACCAGAATCTTGATGGCTGTACTGTGTACAAATATGTCACATGCAACAACCTACAGTAGCTGTCATCATTGACACAGTGGGAGACAGGGAGATTGAGACTACAAAGCTTGTCACTGGCAAACAGGAACTTGAGTCCATTTTCTGGATCATCATGCCACTGAACCTCTGTCCTTCTGTCAGGCCTGCAGCTACACCCTCAGGGCATAACCGCTCTGCTAAGCGGGAGCACAGGAAGTAGAGGGCTGTAACTGAGCCTCAGCACCTGCTCCCCTGCATCAGACCCTGCCCACTCTGGCTTGTGTAACCTTGGAGAGTATTGCCAGGACGTCCTGGGACAGGTCTGTGGCCAGCTTCCTTGTTCATCCTTTGGAGATGCCTTGTCTGTCCTGAGGCACTAGGTCTGGGGTCAAGTCAGTGGGGCAACTCTCTAGAACCTGAGCACCAGCAGGCTGCCTACGATCCTGCCACTTGGATCCGTAGAGAAGCAGAAGTGGGAAATGGGGGGTGAGAGGCCCAGAAGTGTGTGTCTAGTTAGGGAGAGGGCTATAGGGTGTTGTCACAGCTCTGACCCTCCTCGCTTGCTTCCTCATTCCTCCTCTATGTGCACTGGACAAGCCAGGAGCAGTCCCTACCTTACCTCCTCAGACACCTTCTTGTATGTCCTTTCTTACCCTGTCAAGCCCTTTCTTCCCCTCACCCAATTCCACTTATAAACAAGAAGAAATTACCAGTGGTCGCAGGGCCTGGAGGTGGCCTCTCACCAGGTGCCCACTGCTCTTTCTTTTGTGCTGACCTCTGTGGGGTTGCTACAGACTCTCCACAACTCTCATCTCCAACCTTTCGTCCAGAGCGCACACAGGGATATGAAGGACAGATGGGCTGCACTGGCCTGAGGGGTCACTGGTGTTAATCTCCTCATTCACCTTCTTTGTAAGAATTCTACAGAGTTGCCACCTCCTCTAGGTCTTCTGGGATTTCCCCAGGATAGTGAATCCCTTGCCCATCCCCCACAGAGCTCTGCCCACACTTGTAGAATGCTTAAGGCTTCCTCAGAGCTTCTGGTGCTGTTGAGTCATGGTATATCTCTAGCCTAAGAGCACCTGGAAGAGATCGGCACATGCTCTCTTTAAAAAAAAAATGGATATTTTTAACTTTAAAAACTATATAGTTTGAAATCCATGACTGTATGTATATTGAAAAACAAGTTTTAAAAAAGGAATAAATATTAGGTATGGTATATACACCTCTAATCTTAGCCTTTGGGAAGTGGAGGCAGGAGGATCAGGAGTTCAAAGCCATCCTTGCCTACATAGTGAGTTCAAGGCTAGCCTGGGATATGTGAGTCAAAGAGAGAAAAGAATTTTTAAAAAAATTTAAGTCCGGACCTTCTCCCCAAGACACTAGGGTGTAGTTTTGTATTTTTCTTTTTCTTTTTTTAAACTAATTTTTGTTGACAATTTCATATCTGAGTACTGTATTTCTATCATTTCCACTCTTCTTTCCCTTACACACACACACACACACACACACACACACACACACACACACACACACACACAGTCTGCTGAGTCTGCATGCTGGTGTTCCTCTGACTGTATAAGTGTTTAGGCTGACCCTTGGGATCAGGTTGTTTATCAGGGAGCTCCTGCTTGGATCTCTCTCAGCAGCCATTAACTTCCTTTAGCTTTAGCCTGAGGGCTGGGGTAGGGTCTGGTGAGATTTACTCCAACCACGATGGCATACAGACTGCTGCTGGTGTCATTGTGCAGGGGACTGTAATGTTTGAGATGTCATGGGTACACTATTTCATAGCAGATATCCTGGTTGGGTTGAGTACCCCGAGATCTTCATCTGCTGCAAAAGAAGCTTCTTTGATGAGGTTAGGACCCCCCACCCCACGCACATGGATCTGGGAATCTAAGGATACAGAAGTGAAATGCATCATACTGGGTTGGGAGGTGACAAGAGTGTATTCTCCTCTAGTCCATGACCTCACCATCCACGAGCAGTTGGCTGGCTTCATGATACAAGGAACACATTCCCTCCTATTGAATAGGCCTTGAATCCATGTAGACAGTGTTGGTTATAAGGGCCACTGTCCATCCTTGAGATATGTGTAGGGCTGCTCGTCGCTGTGGTTTGTAGACATTACAGTTGGGTAGGACTATTGATCATTGCTCTCTCCCTGGATAGCTTACACAACTTCTGTAGACAGCAGGAGAACTGACCCTCGGGAGGAAGGAGGCCTCCAGGCCAGCTGGAGCTCCATGCTGTGTCTGATGTATGTGATGCTTCAGCAATTGCGTCTCACCTTCCAGTTCTGCAAGGCAGCAGAGGGCAACAGTGATAGCTGACATTGTTGTGAGAATCTCTTAGATTCACAGACCAGCAACTGGAGGGGAGATTTCAGATGCCTGACACTGGGGTCTCTCTTCATCTGTCACTCTTGGAGAGGCCACCATCACCTAAATAGCATTACTTCATCAAACTTACATATATATGTAATATATTACATGCTACAATTATTTTCACAAACATAAAATAGTATGTTTCTTTATGGTTTCTTCAAACAGCCTTAGGGCCTTTCTCCCTCCTTCCCTCCCTCCCTCCCTCCTACTCCCCCATTTTTGTTCTCCCCTTCATAGCACCCTTACTTTTTTGTAATTTAATTTTTAGTTAGCAGCCAAGGATAATGGCTGTTATGACATTTTCCATTATGGTGTTTTCATGTACACTCCTGCTACCTTTTTACCGTCATCCCACCATGGCTTTCCGTCCTCCCTGCCTTTTATCTTTTATCCCTCCGTTCTCTTCTCTTCCTCCCTCCTCCCTCTCTTGCTCTGTGTATTGCTCTACACAGGTTACTTGGTGTTTTTATATGCATGAGGTTGACCTGTATTTGTCACCTTTCATTTTTTATTGTTGGTTGTTGTCTTTGTTTTCCCCCTTTTAATAATTGCTTGTGGAGTGCTCACTTCAGCAGCACATATATTCAAATTGGAACAATACAGAGAAGATTAGCATGGCCCCTGCTCAAGGATAACACGCAAATTTGTGAAGCATCTATATTTTTCTTAGAAGGGGGAACAAAGTACTCATGGGAGGAGTTACAGAGACAAAATGTGGAGCAGAGACTGAAAGGAAGGCCATTTATAGACTGTCCCACCTGGGGATCCATACCATATACAGTTACCAAACCCAAACTCTATTGTGGATGCCAACAAGTGCTTGCTGACAGGAGCCTGATATAGCTGTCTCCTGAGAGGCTCTGACAGTGCTTGACAAATAGAGGTGAATGCTCTCAGCCAACCATTGGACTGAGCATAGGGTCCCCAATGGAGGAGCTAGAGAAAGGACCCAAGGAGCTGAAGGGGTTTGCAGCCCCATAGGAGGAACAACAATATGAACCAACCAGTACCACTAGAGCTCCCAGGGACTAAACCACCAAACAAAGAGTACATATGGAGGGACCCATGGCTCCAGTCACATATGTAGCAGAGGATGGCTTTGTTGGACATCAATGGGAGGTGAGGCCCTTGGTCCTGTGAAGGCTCTATGCCCCAGTGTAGGGGAATGCCAGGGCCAGGAAGCAGGAGTAGGTGGTTGGTAAGCAGGGGAAGGGGGAGGGGATAGGGGGTTTTCAGAGAGGAAATAAGCAAAGGTGATAACATTTGAAATGTAAATAAAGAAAATATCTAATTTTTAAAAAGGGAAAAAATTGCTTGTGGAAACTGGCCATAATGGCACTTAGACTACTTGGGCAGGAGGGTCTCCATGAGTTCAAGGCCAGCCTGGGCATCATAGTGAGACCCTGTCTCATAAGACAAAACAAATAATAAATGATATTTGTATGTAAGCAGCATAATGTTCCCACACACATTTTTGCATTCTGCTCTTGCAGATCTGGTATCTTAACATGGCTGAAGGAACTTGGTTGATGTCATTAAGGCTCATGAGATGGAAGTGTCCTACACTATCTGGGAGGATCTGATGTCATCAGAAGAGAGGACACATTTGACTATGGCTACTGATGAGGCTAGAGGAGGAAGTCAACAGTCAAGTCTATAATGTGGGAAGAGCCATGGAAATGGCTGCTCCCATGGTTCCTCCAGAAGGAAGGTTCCCTGGTGACATATTGACCTTACCCAGTGACTACAGAGCAATCCATTAACAATCTTAGGAGCCAGTACACTCTCAGTGATTTGTTATTGCAGCAACAGGAAGCTCATACAGTGCTGAGACAATATCATGTTTATGGCAGCAATTGGCGTCAGTTGAGTACTGTGTGCCAGGTGCGGTGCTTCATGTGGGACTTCTGGGGACTTCAGGCACAGAATTTATTTTCTCGTGGCTCTGCAGACTGGAAATCTATGGTCAGGGTGTGGGTGGGGTTCACTTCTGCAGTCTCTTTCTTGCTTTGTAGATGGTTGTTGTGTGGCTGCCTGTTCAGACCCTAAGTATTCTCATGGTCTTTTTCTGTGTTCATGTGGGTCCCCAGTTGTCATTATCATTCTCCTTCTCCTCCTCCTCTTCCTCCCCTCCTCCTCCTCCCCTCCTCCTCC